>NW_028317891.1:5515000-5815000 GCF_062004578.1 Staurois parvus
CATTACCTTCTAAAAATGAGATTTACTGAATAAAAAGTAGTATACTCACAAAAGAATAACATCAAAGGCACATCACAAAAAATAAAAACAGCATGGTCCAATCTCCCTAGATGATGGCTGTTGGGGGACTGTAGGCCTCGTGTTTCGAGGCAGAACCTCTTTCTCAGACAGGACCAGAGGAAGAGGTTCTGTCATGAAACCAACCATTTGGAGGCCTACAGTCCCCATACAGCCACCATCTAGGGAGATTGGACCATGTTGACTGTTTTGTGATGTGCCTTTGATTTTATTCTTTTGTGAGTATACTACTTTTTATTCAATAAATCTCATTTTTAGAAGGTAATGCTCTAGGCCCGTGAGCCCTCTCTTTGTTTCTTTGCACACATGTTTAGAGGTAGGGTCTGGGCAGGACAAATCTGAAAAGTTGGCATGATAGGTGGTCTCTGCAGGTTTAGAGGTTGGTTCTGGGCAGGACCAACTTGTAAAGTGGGCATGATTTGGATGCTCCCAAGTTGGAAAATGGGTGGGCAAAATGTGGACTGTAGACCGGCTTAACGGGGCCCCTGGATCCAGGACTATTGTGTTGGTAAGTATGTAAATGAGTGTAGACACGAAGGGACAGAAGGTTATTTGCAGGAACATGAGGTGGAAATAATTCCTGGACTCACTGCCTAGCCTATGGGTCCGGGAAGATCTCCTCTCCCGTTGAGCAGTGGGCAGGCTTAAAAACAGCCTTGGAAGCAGGCAATAAAAATTCCTTCCACCCTCATTGCTGGCTTAACGGGCCCCTGGATACAGGACTATTATGTTGGTAAGTATGTAAATGAGTGTAGACACAAAGGGGTTTATTTACTAAAGCTGGAGAGTCCAAAATCAGACTCCCTTCTCCATAGAAACCAATCAGCTTCTAACCTCAGCTTGTTCAATGAAGCTTTGGCAATGAAACCTGGAAGCTGATTGGTTTCTATGCAGAAGGGAGTCTGATTTTGGACTCTCCAGCTTTAGTAAATAAACCCCAAAGGGACAGAAGGTTACTTGCTGTAACATGAGGTGGAAATAATTCCCAGACTCACTGCCTAGCCTATGGGTCCTGGAAGATCTCCTCTCCTGTTGAGCAGTGGGCAGGCTTAAAACCAGCCTTGGAAGCAGGCAATAAAAATTCCTTCCACCCTCATTGCTGGCTTAACGGGGCCCCTGGATTCAGGACTATTATGTTGGTAAGTATGTAAATGAGTGTAGACACAAAGGGACAGAAGGTTACTTGCTGGAACATGAGGTGGAAATAATTCCCGGACTCATTGCCTAGCCTATGGGTGTCGGAAGATCTCCTCTCCCATTGAGCAGTGTGCAAACTTAAAAACAGCCATGGAAGCAGGCAATAAAAATTTGTTTCACCCTCGTTGCTTGGGGCAGGTCCAGCATGGTGGCAGCCAAGAAAAGTCCTCATCCTGTTCTCTTTTCCCCATGCTGTCCATGAAGCAAGGAAGGTGTCAACAAGCTGAGCAGTAATGGAGCAACGCTCTACTGGGTGGCTTAAAGGGGCTGCTGACCCATTGCGTGGTACATGGGTTACTGCAATTTACATACGTACTATTATTGACTCACTGTTTTGACATGTAAACCCTCTAACACTTTTTGTGACTTGGAGTTGCCAAAAAGTTTGCCCAAGCGTGTTCCTTGGCTAGGTTCTGGCTGCAGATATCACCCCATGTTTTCATTTCAGTCATATCGAGTTGGTTAGGCATCTCAGGGGGTTACGAAAACCTCTTTTTGTTGTAAATTTGCAATTTTTATGCCAAGTATAAAAGTCTCTCTTTTTATCAGTATTCAAGAATGCCTTCCATAAACACATTAGCCATTAGCTGATGTGGCGCTCAGCTGGCTGCGCTGCATTAAGCAGAAAATATTTTAGTTAGAAGGCTGACAAAATATCAATGAACAGGCTATATGTGACCTATAGTGGGATATGATCTGCTCACTGAACGATGCCTCCGTCCATTAAGAATTTAGATTTGTTGCTTCCACTGCTCTGCTTGTAAATTATTGGGCCATAAGCCGAAGCAGACAAAAAAAGTTCTCAAACGAAAATGTGTCTGAAGCAAAAACTGATTTCAAATTTTAACTTGCGGTAATAACATTTTGCAGAAACTGAAAAAGGCAGCAAGCATAGCAAAGAATTCTAGGTTAGGGTACGAGGCAGTAAGGCTAAACCTCAAAGATATTTTACAGCCCACCTACCTGCCACACTTACCTCTACTGGGATCCAGTGTTGGGTGATGGCACCATGGCTAATCAAGAGATTGCTCTCCTGACTGACGAGACTGCAAATTGTGACATGTGGCTCTGAACCTGTGCTTAGACCCATGCTGCTAGAGGTTTGCTTGCACCTTGCATTCAGTATCTTTTGTGCCCGCAGCTTCTATGTCCTCCATGCTTCCTACTTCACACTAGGAACATGGAGGAACCCTTGAAATACCTTTTCAGTCTCAAGGATCCCCTGATAATAATTACTATATCTATAGCTCACGTTGCATTAGCATGATGTTCAATGAGGTTGGTGACCAGTGAGAAGAATGTTCCTTACATTGGTGGCTGATAGGAAGAATGCTCCTTACATTGGTGGTCTGTGGGAAGAATGTTCCTTACATTTGTGATCAGTGGGTAGAATGCTCCTTACATTGAAGGCCAGTGGGAAGAATGCTCCTTACATTGGTGGTCAGTGGGAAGAATGCTCCTTACATTGGTGGTCAGTTCGAAGAATACTCCTCACATTGGTTGCCAGTGGGAAGAATGCTCCTTACATTGGTGGTGAGTGTGAAGAATGCTCCTTACATTGGTGGCAGATAGGAAGAATGCTATTTACATTGGTGGTCTGTGGGAAGAATGTTTCTTACATTGGGGGTCAGTGAGAAGAATGTCCCTTACATTGGTGGTCAGTGGGAAGAATGTCCCTTACATTGGTGATCAGTGGAAAGATTGCTCTTTACATTTGTGATCAGTGGGAAGAATGCTCCTTACATTGGTAGCTGATAGGAAGAATGATATTTACATTGGTGGTCTGTGGGAAGAATGATCCCTACAATGGTGGCTGATAGGAAGAATATTATTTACAGTTCATTGGTTATCAGTGGGAAGAATGGTCCTTACATTGGTAGCTGATAGGAAAAATTTTATTTACATTGGTGATCAGTGGGAAGAATGGTCCTTACATTGGTGGTCAGTGAGAAGAATGTCCCTTACATTGGTAGTCAGTGAGAAGAATGTCCCTTACATTGGTGATCAGTGGGAAGAATGCTCCTTACATTTGTGATCAGTGGGAAGAATGCTCCTTACATTGGTGATCAGTGGGAAGAATGCTCCTTACATTGAAGGCCAGTGGGAAGAATGCTCCTTACATTGGAGGCCAGTGGGAAGAATACTCCTTACATTGGTGGTCAGATCGAAGAATACTCCTCACATTGGTTGCCAGTGGGAAGAATGCTCCTTACATTGGTGGTCAGTGTGAAGAATGCTCCTTACATTGGTGGTCAGTGGGAAGAATGCTCCTTACATTGGTGATCAGTGGGATGAATTCTGCTTACATTGGTGGTCAGTTCGAAGAATGCTTCTTACATTGGAGGTTAATGGGAAGAATACTCCTTACATTGGTTGTCAGTGAGAAGAATGCTCCTTACATTGGTGGTCAGTGGGAAGAATGCTCCTTACATTGGTGATCAGTGGGAAGAATGCTCCTTACATTGGAGGCCGTTGGGAAAAATGTCCCTTACATTGGAGGACATTGGGAAGAATGTCCCTTACATTGGGGGTCAGTGGTAAGAATGTTCCTTACATTGGTGATCAGTGGGAAGAATGCTCCTTACATTGGAGGTCATTGGGAAGAATGTTCCTTACATTGGAGGCCATTGGGAAGAATGTCCCTTACATTGGTGGTCTGTGGGAAGAATACTCCTTACATTGGAGGTCAGTGGGAAGAATGTCCCTGACATTGGTGGTCAGTGGGAAGAATACTCTTAACATCATACTCATTTCTGTGGTGGCCTGGGTCTCCCATCTTCCTTCCGTTCCAGCAATGCGCAGTAATCCTATGTGAGCCTTCCTGTAATGAAGACTGCACACTGCTGCTCTCTCTCCTTGTGCCTAGAGACTGGTCTTCTCTCCGCCCCTTTCTGTAGTTTTCTGCAGGCAGCCTGTAGTAGATGGGGCCTGCTGAGCCCCTCCCACAGCTCTACTCTCTGCACAGGCTATGTACAGCACAGTGATGATGTCACTACTACTTGTATACAGTAATATCTGGATTTTCAAAGGCATTTGGCGCACACTAAGTAGAATTAAATCCTTTGTGTAAATTGAGAAATCTATTTAAATGAAATGAATTGTTCCCGTAGTTAAACTTTAAGTACCTGACAGGGTCTTTTTAAGTTCATTGGTTCATCTTGATATTTCTATTTGTGGATTGATGAACACCCGTTCTTCAACAAACACTTTTCTTTCTTTTTTTCCATCTGACCATTCTTTACGTGATAATCACGCCTTGCCAAATTGGATATTGAACCATCAAACAATCAAACCCAAGCAAGCTTCAGAGCAATTAAAGATCTCTCCAATCCTTTCCAGGCTTCCTTTGTTGACGGGAGTTGGACATCCTCCGTAATTATAAGCCCAGTATTTAGAAAACTTTCACTCGATGGATTGTTTTGTATCTCCAGAGGCATTCCTCTATAATTTGGTGGTAATGATATAATTACCATCGCCCCTCTTTTATTGTGATTTACTCATTGTGTGGCTCGTATGTTGGAAATCTCGTCAGGAAGGTTTTTTGCTGAGCTCGCCCTGCGCCCTTTACACGGTGTTGGAAGCAGAGGAACTTGGACTTACAATGGGCAAATCACAAGAGGGGTACAAGACTAGATCCAAAATAAACAGATGTTGTTCTGGCTGAACGTCGATGGTTTGACTTTCTCGGAAATGCTGGGCTGGAGGCCTAAAACTCAGTAATGTTTAGAATAGATTTATGCTGCATCTGCTTATATAATGCATGACTCACATGGTCTGCTAAGTCCAATTAGGCCAAATGTGAGAGCCATACTGGTTCAGTTGTACTGTCACATGACCATCTGGCCAGGAACTAAGAGGTGATTGGGTGGGCTCAGGGGCGGACTGACAACTCATGGGGCCCCCGGGCAATAGGGGATCATGGGGCCCCTGTGTCCTTGCCAAAACTCAAAAAAGCCTATGAAAAAGGTACCAGGGGCAGCTCATGGGGCCCCCTACTGACCCCAGGACCTCGGGCAGTGCCTGAGTTTCCAAATGGTTTCCAAATGGCCAGTCCGCCCCTGGGTGGGCTGTTCCTCTCCAAATTGTAGTTGTCCCCTCCATCCCAGGTCTCTGATCTATGAGCCAGTCAAATGGGGATATCTGATGTAAAGGGGGCATTCTGATGGGGACATTTGATGTAAGGGGGCACTCTGATAGGGGCATTTGATGAAAGGGGGCACTCTGATAAGGGCATTTGATGTAAGGTGGGACCTTTGATGTAATTGGTGACTCTGTTGGGGATATTTAATGAAAGAGGGCACTCTGAGGGGGGCAATTGATGTAAGAGGGCACTCTGATGGGGCAATTGATGTAAGGGGCACTCTGATGGGGGCAATATATGTAAGGGGGCACACTGATGGGGGCAATAGTTGTACTCTGGTGGGGACACTGATGTAAGGTGGGACCTTTGATGTAATTGGGGACTCTGTTGGGGATATTTAATGAAAGAGGGCACTCTGATGGGGGCAATTGATGTAAGAGGGCACTCTGATGGGGGCAATTGATGTAGGAGGGCACTCTGATGGAGGCAATTAATGTAAGGGGGCACTCTGATGGGGGCAATTGATGTAAGGAGGCACTCTAATGGGGGCAATAGATGTAAGGGGGCACTCTGATGGGGGCATTTGAAATTGGGGGCACTCTGATAGGGGCAAAGATGTAAGGAGGTAATCTGGTGAGGATACTGATGTAAGGTGGGACTTTTTATGTAATTGGGGACACTGTTGGGGACATTTAATGAAAGAGGGCACTCTGATGGGGGCAACTGATGTAAAGAGGCACTCTGATAGGGCAATTGATGTAATGAGGTACTCTGGTGAGGACACTGATGTAAGGTGGGACCTTTGATGTAATTGGGGACTCTGTTGGGGATATTTAATGAAAGAGGGCACTCTGATGGGGGCATTTGCTGTAAGAGGGCACTCTGATGGAGGCAATTGATGTAAGGGGCCACTCTGATGGGGACAATTGATGTAGGGAGGCCACTCTGATGGGGGCAATTGATGTAGGGGGGCACTCTGATAGGGGCAAAGATGTAAGGAGATATTCTGGTGGGGATACTGATGTAAGGTGGGACTTTTTATGTAATCGGGGACTCTGTTGGGGACATTTAATGAAAGAGGGCACTCTGATAGGGGCAACTGATGTAAGGGGGCACTCTAGTGGGGATACTGATGTAAGGTGGGACCATTGATGTAATTGGGGACACCGTTGGGGACATTGAATGAAAAAGGACACTCTAATGGGGGCAATTGATGTAAGGGGACACTCTTATAGGAGCAATTGATGTAAGGGGGCACTCTGATGGGGGTAATTGATGTAGGGGGCACTCTGGTGGGGCAATTAATGTAAGGGGGCACTCTGATGGGGGAAATTAATGTAGGGGGCACTCTGATGGGACAGTTGATGTAATGGGGTACTCTGGTGGGGATACTGATGTAAGGTGGGACTTTTGATGTAATGGGGGACTCTGTTGGGGACATTTAATGAAAGAGGGAACTCTGATGGGGAAATTGATGTAGGGGGCACTCTGATGGGGGCAATTGATGTAGGGGGGCACACATGTGAGCTATCTCCGCAATCGTTAGAACGAGAGGAGTAATTCTAGACCTCTTCTGTAACTCTAAACGGGTAACCTGTAAAAATGTTTAAAGCATCACCTATGGAGATTTTTAAGTACCATAGTTTGTCGCCATTCCATAAGTGTGCGCAATTTTAAAGCGTGATATATTAGGTATCCTCTTTCATACTCAAGTTTATTTTTTCCCAAAAAATTGCATTTAAAAAATCACTGTACACATACCACATGACATAAAAATTAGCAACGATCACCACTTCATTCTCTAGGGTCTTTGCAAAAAGAAAAAGAAAATAAATTATATATATATATATATATATATATATTAGTTTGTGGACTATAAGTAGTTTTCTAGCAAAAAATATTGATGTAAACAAAACATCATAGAAAATGCTTGGTCTTCAAGTGGCTCATTTATAACGGCACCCCCATGCATCTTGCTAATGCATGCACATTTGCGAATGCCATGATGTACTGTACCTCAGTCCAATGCAATTTGATGCTGCACAATTTTTTAAAATGGTTCAGGCACCTTCTTTTGCACATTTCTCATGCATGGGACAGCCTTTTGAAATGATTGGGCTGCCCTGAACGTAAAGCGTGGGAACGCACAGAAATGCACAAAGAAGGTGCATGCGCTCAGTCGCAATTTCTATGGCATGAACGGAGCCTTAGCGATAAGGCCAAAATGTTGCCTTTCATATTTCCTCTGCCGCTGTTGGTAAAATGAAAGCAATCAGCTGATCCAGGAATTAGGACGTTCTTGCGGTAGGGAATAGTAAAAATGACAGCGTATAATACCGCGTAAGGTAAAGGTTACATCAGCAGAACATAACATATTCCGCCGCGTAACACGGACTGCTTTGTTCGACATAATGAGAAACTGATTTTCAGCCCCGTGAACAGGGTCAGCCCCCTTCAAATGAGTTATACTGCAATCCTCGCCTTGAGTTAGCCATACAATTCATTTCATAATAGACTTGTTTCAAGAAGCTTTTTTTTTTTTTTCTTTTCAAAGATGTCATTATTTTCCTCCGCTACGGAATACACTTCACTGACATTCACCTCCAGCTATTCTTAATATTTTTTCACATCAGAAAATTCCTGAAGTGGTATTCTGCAAAACGCGTCAGTGCCCGTTTTTTTTTCCTTGGCTTTATTGCCTTTAACTTGATTTATAGTCCTGATGGATAAAATATGGACATTCGGGACCAGGAAATGTATTGTAACTCCCTCCTCATTGGCCTACCTAATCGCAGGCTATCCCCTCTTCAGTCTATCATGAGTGCTGCTGCCAGACTCCTCCGCCTTACTAACCGTTCTGTATCTGCACCCCTCTCTACCAATTCCTCCACTGACCTCCCCTCAGTGTCCTCCACCCCTCTCTGCCAATCCCTCCACTGGCCTCCACTCAGTGTCCTCCACCCCTCTCTGCCAATCCCTCCACTGGCCTCCACTCAGTGTCCTCCACCCCTCTCTGCCAATCCCTCCACTGGCCTCCCCTCAGTGTTCTCCACCCCTCTCTGCCAATCCCTCCACTGGCCTCCACTCAGTGTCCTCCACCCCTCTCTGCCAATCCCTCCACTGGCCTCCACTCAGTGTCCTCCACCCCTCTCTGCCAATCCCTCCAATGGCCTCCATTCAGTGTCCTCCACCCCTCTCTGCCAATCCCTCTACTGGCCTCCACTCAGTTTCCTCCACCCCTCTCTGCCAATCCCTCCACTGGCCTCCACTCCTCTCTGCCAATCCCTCCACTGGCCTCCACTAAGTGTCCTCCACCCCTCTCTGCCAATCCCTCCACTGGCCCCCATTCAGTGTCCTCCATCCCTCTCTGCCAATCCCTCCATTGGCCTCCACTCAGTGTCCTCCATTCCTCACTGCCAATCCTTCCACTGGCCCCCATTCAGTGTCCTCCACCCCTCTCTGTCAATCCCTCCACTGGCTTCCACTCAGTGTCCTCCATCCCTCTCTGCCAATCCCTCCACTGGCCTCCACTCAGTTTCCTCCACCCCTCTCTGCCAATCCCTCCACTGGCCTCCACTCCTCTCTGCCAATCCCTCCACTGGCCTCCACTAAGTGTCCTCCACCCCTCTCTGCCAATCCCTCCACTGGCCCCCATTCAGTGTCCTCCATCCCTCTCTGCCAATCCCTCCATTGGCCTCCACTCAGTGTCCTCCATTCCTCACTGCCAATCCCTCCACTGGCCCCCATTCAGTGTCCTCCACCCCTCTCTGCCAATCCCTCTACTGGCCTCCACTCAGTGTCCTCCACCCCTCTCTGCCAATCCCTCCACTGGCCTCCACTCAGTGTCCTCCACCCCTCTCTGCCAATCCCTCCAATGGCCTCCATTCAGTGTCCTCCACCCCTCTCTGCCAATCCCTCTACTGGCCTCCACTCAGTTTCCTCCACCCCTCTCTGCCAATCCCTCCACTGGCCTCCACTCCTCTCTGCCAATCCCTCCACTGGCCTCCACTAAGTGTCCTCCACCCCTCTCTGCCAATCCCTCCACTGGCCCCCATTCAGTGTCCTCCATCCCTCTCTGCCAATCCCTCCATTGGCCTCCACTCAGTGTCCTCCATTCCTCACTGCCAATCCCTCCACTGGCCCCCATTCAGTGTCCTCCACCCCTCTCTGTCAATCCCTCCACTGGCTTCCACTCAATGTCCTCCACCCCTCTCTGCCAATCCTTCCACTGGCCCCCATTCAGTGTCCTCCACCCCTCTCTGCCAATCCCTTCACTGGCCTCCACTCAGTGTCCTCCACCCCTCTCTGACAATCTCTCCACTGGCTTCCCATTGCCCAATGGATAAAATTCAAAACATTAACAATAATGTATAAAGCCATTTATAACTCCGCCCCAAATTACATCACCGATCTTGTCTCCAAATATCACCCAAACCGTACTCTCCGCTCCTCGCAAGACCTCCTACTCTCTAGCTCCCTTGACTTCTCCAGAGCTTCCCCCATCCTCTGGAACTCTCTACCCCAATTTATCAGACTATCGCCAACTCTGCTCACTTTTAGGCGATCTCTGAAAACGTATCTCTTCAGGGAAGCCTATCCTGCCCTCAGCTAATAATGGAATCTTCTACTCTTCCTACCAGTCCATCCCCCACAGTTACTACCTTTTGTACCACTAGCCCCTCCCTCCTAGATTGTAAGCTCCCAGGATCAGGGCCCTCCTATCCCTCTTGTATTGAACTGTATTGTTGCTGTATTGTCTCCCGTTATATTGTAAAGTGCTGAGCAAACTGTTGGCGCCATATAAATCCTGTATAATAATAATAATAATAGTGAGTGAAAAGTGATATCTCCCTCCTCGGTGGGCGATATGGTTCTTTTTTTTTCCGGCTCCATTCGTCAAGAGGCAGGTGATATTCATTGCAAGTGACACCTCCTTTTGAATGTCTCATTTTAATGGAAATGAACGTTGCTATCTACGGAGCTCTCGTGTGAATCGTAATTCGCCATTTAGTTTCAACACACATCCTGCGCGCCGGGCTCGTGTTCCCGCTGTCAAACCCGATGGACAACGCGTTTCAGGAAAAGGGAAATGTAGTGACATCTCGGTGTGAACTGTCCATCAATATTTCAAAGCGGGACCAGCGGAGATGAAAGGGAATACATATATTTTTAGAACGGAAGCTCAACCGGCCAAAAGTGAAATTGTTTATGAATGAAAGGCGTGGGAGGGGAATGCCGAGGAAAGTGGGAGAAGGTTCCGCGGATCGTTTTCTAATGAAATATATAAAACATGAGCCTAGTGCATGATGAGACTATTCATGAGCAAACCTCATACTAAACCCACAACAGTACAATCAGTCTGTAGATGCAGGAAAGCATGCTTGTTATACTCACTGTGGGACCTAAGGGGTTAATCCTCCACAGTGTGTAAAAAGGTTGTTTGATCCTGTCTTCTCTGATCCTCCCCTTCTTACAATGTCCCCCTCTTATCTCCTGATAAGACATATCATGTGGAGACACTCTGCACATGCTCAGTTTGGTGTGTATTGCTAGAGAGTTTTTTTTTTTTTTTTCTTGGGAGAGTGCATGTGATCAGCAGAGGGCCAATCAGCACTGTCCATACAGAAGTCGGGGGTTCTGCATCCTCCTACAAGATTTAACCAGTGCTCTGCTGGACACTGATAGAAGTCACAAGACTGCTCTAACTACTGATGAGAAAAGGGATTTAGCAGTTTATGTTTACTAAAATATTTGCACTTATTGTGTGTACTGTGGGAGACCGGATATAGTGAATGCAGGGTCCGGGGAGACCAGACATAGTGAATGCAAGGTCCAGGGAGACCAAATATAGTGATTGCAGGGTCCATGGATACCAGATATCGTGAATGCGGGGTCCGGGGAGACCAGATATAGTGAATGCAGGGTCCGGGGGGCCCAGATATAGTGAATGCAGGGTCCGGGGAGACCAGATATAGTGAATGCAGGGTCCGGGGAGACCAGATATAGTGAATGCAGGGTCCGGGGAGACCAGATATAGTGAATGCAGGGTCCGGGGAGAGCAGATATAGTGAATGCAGGGTCCGGGGGGCCCAGATATAGTGAATGCAGGGTCCTGGGAGACCAGATATAGTGAATGCAGGGTCCGGGGAGACCAGATATAATGAATGCAGGGTCCGGGGAGACCGGATATGCTGAATGCAGGGTCCGGGAGACCGGATATAGTGAATGCAGGGTCCGGGGAGACCGGATATAGTGAATGCAGGATCCGGGGAGACCGGATATAGTGAATGCAGGGTCCGGGGAGACCGGATATAGTGAATGCAGGGTCCGGGGAGACCGGATATAGTGAATGCAGGGTCCGAGGAGACCAGATATAGTGAATGCAGGGTCCGGGGAGACCGGATATAGTGAATGCAGGGTCCGGGGAGACCAGATATAATGAATGCAGGGTCCTGGAGACCAGATATAGTGAATGCAGGGACCGAGGAGACCAGATATAGTGAATGCAGGGTCCGGGGAGACCAGATATAGTGAATGCAGGGTCCGGGGAGACCAGATATAGTAAATGCATGGTCCGGGGAGACCAGATATAGTGAATGCAGGGTCCGGGGAGACCAGATATAGTGAATGCAGGGTCCGGGGAGACCAGATATAGTGAATGCGGAGTCCGGGGAGAGCAATATAGTAAATGTGGGGTCCGGGGAGACCAGATATAGTGAATGCAGGGTCTGGGGAGACCAGATATAGTGAATGCAGGGTCCTAAGAGACCAGATATAGTGAATGCAGGGTCCGGGGAGACCAGATATAGTGAATGCAGGGTCCGGGGAGACCAGATATAGTGAATGCAGGGTCCTGGGAGACCAGATATAGTGAATGCAGGGTCCGGGGAGACCAGATATAGTGAATGCAACTGCTGCGATGTACAAGAAATGGGGACCTTTTAAGGCATATATGTATAAAAGAACAATGGGAACATATGCGGTTAAAAACATAAATAAAACCTATTAATCTGTCTTGGAATAAGTAACCAGAATGATAATTATGGTATGGATTTTGAGGGGAACCCCCCACGCCAACATTAACAGAAAAATAAATCCATACCAGACCCTTATCTGAGCATGCAATCTGGCAGGTCAGAAGTCGGGAGGGGAGACAAGCAAGTACCCTTCCATCCTGAACCATACCAGGCCACATGCCCTCAACATGGGGGGGTGCTTTGGGTCAGGGGGGCTCCCCCTAAAGCACCTTGTCCCCACGCTGATGGGGACAAGGGACTCTTCCCCACAACCTTCGATAGTTGTGGTCTGCGGGCGGGGGGCTTAATGGAACCTGGAAGCCCACTTTAACAAGGGTCCCCCAGATCCCGCTCCCGACCCCCCCCCCCATGTGAATGAGTATGGAGTACATGGTACCACTACCTATTCACAAAAAAAGCAGCGTGAAAAATGACAGGAGACAGTCTTTGGCAAGTCCTTTATTAACCTCTTCCATACCGGGCACTTTTACCCCCTTCCTGTCCAGGCCAGTTTTCAGCGCTCTCACATTTTGAATGACAATTGCGCGGTCATACAACATTGTACCCAAACTAAAATTTTATCATTTTCTTCACACAACTAGAGCTTTCTTTTGGTGGTATTTAATCACTGCTGGGGTTTTTATTTTTTGCTAAATTACCAAAAAAAGCCTGAAAATTGTGAAAAAAAAACACGTTTTTCTTTGTTTCTGTTATAAAAGTTTGCAAATAAATAATTGTTCTTCATAAATTTAGGCCGAGATGTATTCTGCTACATGTCTTGGGTGAAAATAACCCAAATTAGGATGTATTATTTAGTCTGTAGGAAAGTTATAGAGTTCACAATCTACAGTACAGATATCCCCCCAAATGTCAGAACAGTACAGATATCCCCCAAATGTCAAGACAGTACAGATATCCCCCAAATGTCAGAACAGTACAGATATCCCCCAAATGTCAGGACAGTACAGATATCCCCCAAATGTCAGGACGGTACAGATATCCCCCAAATGTCAGAACAGTACAGATATCCCCCCAAATGTCAGAACGGTACAGATATTCCCCCAAATGTCAGGACAGTACAGATATCCCCCAAATGTCAGGACGGTACAGATATCCCCCAAATGTCAGAACAGTACAGATATCCCCCCAAATGTCAGAACGGTACAGATATCCCCCCAAATGTCAGGACAGTACAGATATCCCCCAAATGTCAGGACAGTACAGATATCCCCCAAATGTCAGGACGGTACAGATATCCCCCAAATGTCAGAACAGTACAGATATCCCCCAAATGTCAGAACAGTACAGATATCCCCCAAATGTCAGGACAGTACAGATATCCCCCAAATGTCAGAACAGTACAGATATCCCCCAAATGTCAGAACAGTACAGATATCCCCCAAATGTCAGGACAGTACAGATATCCCCCAAATGTCAGGACAGTATAGATATCCCCCAAATGACCCCTTTTTGCAGAGTAGACAGTCTGACGTACTTCATAAGAGGCATGGCGAGTTTTTTGAATTGTATTTTTTTTGTCATAATTTTTTGGAAAATTAAAAAATTTTAATTAAAAAATTAAAAAAATTATTTTCACTATTTTTTTTTTACATACTGTCACCAGTGTAGCACAGCGTCATCATATAACTGGCATGGTGGTGATCAGGGACACTGACTGGTGACAGTATGAAGTATGAAAAAACATTTTTTTTTTTATTATTTTAAATTTTTATTACTTTTTTTTCTTTTTTTTAAGATTTTTTTTTCATATTTCGCTTTGACCAAAGTAGTATAATGTTACCATAGTAACATTGTACTACTTTGAGGAAGTGATTTAGTCTGTAGGAAAGTTATAGAGTTCACAATCTACAGTACAGATATCCCCCAAATGTCAGGACAGTACAGATATCCCCCAAATGTCAGGACAGTAAAGATATCCCCCCAAATGTCAGAACAGTACAGATATCCCCCAAATGTCAAGACAGTACAGATATCCCCCAAATGTCAGAACAGTACAGATATCCCCCAAATGTCAGGACAGTACAGATATCCCCCAAATGTCAGGACGGTACAGATATCCCCCAAATGTCAGAACAGTACAGATATCCCCCCAAATGTCAGAACGGTACAGATATTCCCCCAAATGTCAGGACAGTACAGATATCCCCCAAATGTCAGGACAGTACAGATATCCCCCAAATGTCAGGACGGTACAGATATCCCCCAAATGTCAGAACAGTACAGATATCCCCCAAATGTCAGAACGGTACAGATATCCCCCCAAATGTCAGGACAGTACAGATATCCCCCAAATGTCAGGACAGTACAGATATCCCCCAAATGTCAGAACAGTACAGATATCCCCCAAATGTCAGGACAGTACAGATATCCCCCAAATGTCAGAACAGTACAGATATCCCCCAAATGTCAGGACAGTACAGATATCCCCCAAATGTCAGAACAGTACAGATATCCCCCAAATGTCAGGACAGTACAGATATCCCCCAAATGTCAGGACAGTATAGATATCCCCCAAATGACCCCTTTTTGCAGAGTAGACAGTCTGACGTACTTCATAAGAGGCATGGCGAGTTTTTTGAATTGTATTTTTTTTGTCATAATTTTTTGGAAAATTAAAAAATTTTAATTAAAAAATTAAAAAAATTATTTTCACTATTTTTTTTTTACATACTGTCACCAGTGTAGCACAGCGTCATCATATAACTGGCATGGTGGTGATCAGGGACACTGACTGGTGACAGTATGAAGTATGAAAAAACATTTTTTTTTTTATTATTTTAAATTTTTATTACTTTTTTTTCTTTTTTTTAAGATTTTTTTTTCATATTTCGCTTTGACCAAAGTAGTATAATGTTACCATAGTAACATTGTACTACTTTGAGGAAGTGATTTAGTCTGTAGGAAAGTTATAGAGTTCACAATCTACAGTACAGATATCCCCCAAATGTCAGGACAGTACAGATATCCCCCAAATGTCAGGACAGTAAAGATATCCCCCCAAATGTCAGAACAGTACAGATATCCCCCAAATGTCAAGACAGTACAGATATCCCCCAAATGTCAGAACAGTACAGATATCCCCCAAATGTCAGGACAGTACAGATATCCCCCAAATGTCAGGACGGTACAGATATCCCCCAAATGTCAGAACAGTACAGATATCCCCCAAATGTCAGAACAGTACAGATATCCCCCAAATGTCAGGACAGTACAGATATCCCCCAAATGTCAGAACGGTACAGATATTCCCCCAAATGTCAGGACAGTACAGATATCCCCCAAATGTCAGGACAGTACAGATATCCCCCAAATGTCAGGACGGTACAGATATCCCCCAAATGTCAGAACAGTACAGATATCCCCCCAAATGTCAGAACGGTACAGATATCCCCCCAAATGTCAGGACAGTACAGATATCCCCCAAATGTCAGGACAGTACAGATATCCCCCAAATGTCAGAACAGTACAGATATCCCCCAAATGTCAGGACAGTACAGATATCCCCCAAATGTCAGAACAGTACAGATATCCCCCAAATGTCAGGACAGTACAGATATCCCCCAAATGTCAGAACAGTACAGATATCCCCCAAATGTCAGGACAGTACAGATATCCCCCAAATGTCAGGACAGTATAGATATCCCCCAAATGACCCCTTTTTGCAGAGTAGACAGTCTGACGTACTTCATAAGAGGCATGGCGAGTTTTTTGAATTGTATTTTTTTTGTCATAATTTTTTGGAAAATTAAAAAATTTTAATTAAAAAATTAAAAAAATTATTTTCACTATTTTTTTTTTACATACTGTCACCAGTGTAGCACAGCGTCATCATATAACTGGCATGGTGGTGATCAGGGACACTGACTGGTGACAGTATGAAGTATGAAAAAACATTTTTTTTTTTATTATTTTAAATTTTTATTACTTTTTTTCTTTTTTTTAAGATTTTTTTTTCATATTTCGCTTTGACCAAAGTAGTATAATGTTACCATAGTAACATTGTACTACTTTGAGGAAGTGATCAGTATTTTTTTTTTTTTTTACACAATTTGCATATAGCAAAGAATTACTTTGCTAATAGCAAGCATTTACCTGAATGACATCGATTCATTCTGGGGGTTTTTTTGTGCTTAGCTGTGATTTGGCCACAGCTAATCACATGACACATCTGGGCTGTGATTGGCCCAGCTTGTGGATGTAATCGCTGTGACCATTCACAGCTAGGCACACTAGTATACAATGGATGGCATGAATGAAGCCATCCATTGTATACAACTGTCATGTGACCTGCTGTGATTGGTCACAGCAGGTCACATGGTACGGGCAACGGGGTCGGTACTCAGATCTGTCATCAGCTTTGGTCAGGTGCATTGCTTTGGCTAATCACAATTCACTGTCAGGGCGCAGTGCATTGCAGGGTCAGCCCCCCAAATGTCCTTACCGTACGTGTGTTCACCGAAACACAGGAACAGCCGATGTTGAAGTTGAACTTATGTTCATGCCCAACACTAGTGAGAGGGAAAGGGCATTGCTAATGGCCAAACAGGTGTACTGCAGTGAAAATGCTAAGTGGAGGAGAGAGCAGAGTGAGCAGAAAGAGAAACTTAGCAGTCTGCTGCTTCCCCATCCTCCAATCACAGACCAGGGGTGGGAAGGTGACCAAGCTGTGTTGCTCAACTACAATCGAGTTTAATCAGGTCTTCAACCTGGATATGCTGTCTAGAGGAACTGTGACTGGATGGACGGATATACGAATCCCTTCAAAGAGAGACAGGGGAACTGGATGAGAGAAAGGGCACTACTAGTAGTCAATCAGGTGTACTGCAGGGAAAATGCTGAAATTGAGGAGAGAGCAGAGTGAGCAGAAAGAAGAACATAGCTGTCTGCTGCTTCCCCATCCTCCAATCACAGACCAGGGGTGGGAAGGTGACCAAGCCGTGTTGCTCAACTGCAATAGAGAAAAATCAGGTCACCACCCTGGATGTGCTGACTAGAGGAACTGTGACTGGATGGACAGATATATGAATCCCTTGAAAGATAAATTGAGGGACTGGGCAAGAGAAAGGGCACTACTAGTAGACAATCAGGTGTACTGCAGTAAAAATGGTGAGTGGAGGAGAGAGCAGAGTGAGCAGAAAGAGGAACTACTAGTAGCCAATTAGGTGTACTGCAGGGAAAATGCTGAAATTGAGGAGAGAGCAGAGTGAGCAGAAAGAGGAACTTAAGCTGTCTGCTGCTTCCCCATCCTCCAATCACAGACCAGGGGTGGGAAGGTGACCAAGCTGTATTGCTCAAGTACAATAGAGAAAAATCAGATCTTCAACCTGGATGTGCTGACTAGAGGAACTGTGACTGGAACGACAGATATACAAATCCCTTGAAAGAGAAATTGAGGGACTGGGCAAGAGAAAGGGCACTACTAGTGGCCAATCAGGTGTACTGCAGTAAAAATGCTGAGTGGAGGAGAGAGCAGAGTGAGAAGAAAGAGGAACTACTAGTAGCCAATTAGGTGTACTGCAGGGAAAATGCTGAAATTTAGGAGAGAGCAGAGTGAGCAGAAAGAGGAACTTAGCTGTCTGCTGCTTCCCCATCCTCCAATCACAGACCAGGAGTGGGAAGGTGATCAAGCCGTGTTACTCAACTGCAACGTAAAAAAATCAGGTCATCAACCTGGATGTGCTGTGTAGAGCAGAGGTCTCCAAACTGCGGCTCTGCTTGCTTTTATCCGGCCCTTTGGGCACTGTTTCATACCACTGATACTAATTAACAATGGGGCACAATTCCTCCCACTGACACCAATGATGGGGCACAATTCCTCCCACTGACACCAATGATGGGGCACAATTCCTCCCACTGACATCAACAGTGGGGCACAATTCTACCCACTGACACCAACGGTGGGGCATTATTCCTCCCACTGACACCAACAGTGGTGCACAGTTCCTCCCACTGACACCAACGGTGGGGCACAATTCCTCCCACTGACACCAACGGTGGGGCACAATTCCTCCCACTGACACCAACGGTGGTGCACAATTCCTCCCACTGACACCAACAGTGGTGCACAATTCCTCCCACTGACACCAACGGTGGGGCACAATTCCTCCCACTGACACCAACGGTGGGGCACAATTCCTCCCACTGACACCAATGGTGGGGCACAATTCCTCCCACTGACACCAACGGTGGTGCACAATTCCTCCCACTGACACCAACGGTGGTGCACAATTCCTCCCACTGACACCAACGGTGGGGCACAATTCCTCCCACTGACACCAACGGTGGGGCACAATTCCTCCCACTGACACCAACGGTGGGGCACAATTCCTCCCACTGACACCAACGGTGGGGTACAATTCCTCCCACTGACACCAACGGTGGGGCACAATTCCTCCCACTGACACCAACTGGGCAAGAGAAAGGGCACTACTAGTGGCCAATCGAGTGTACTACAGTAAAAATGCTGCGTGCAGGAGAGAGCAGAGAGAGGAACTTAACTGTCTGCTGCTTTCCCATCCTCCAATCACAGGCAAACTTTTCATTTTAGGTCTATTCCTAAGGGCACCATAGGATCAGGAACTCGTCTACGTTGACCGAACTCCCACACATCACGGCGGGCTCCCTCCCTCGCTCTCCTACTGTATTCCGCAGTTAAAGGAAAACTTGAAATGACATATGTAAATAAGGGAACAGCTTGTTTAGCTGAGGCCCATCAGCAGATGTTTCATAACCATGGCTGATCGCTCAATTTGTCTTTTACTATTTGGAACTTAACAATGTGGCGATGTTTTACATAAGTATGTGACTCATCGGAACGCGTTGCAGGCACATTAGCAGCAGGGAGACATCGACTGTAACGTCGAACGTGTCCCGTGGAGCGCAAGGAGAGGGCGGCAGCCACAGGAGGTGCGATGTAGTTTGGCAAACTTAAAGGGGAAGTCCAGGGGATGAGCTGTTGGCGCTCTTACCAAGAATAATAAAAAAAAGCTAAACTCCAACTTTCCTTTTTTGCTGTGACCAATCACAGCAGGTCACATGACAGTTGGCTTCCTTTCATGCCATCCATTGTATACTAGTGTGTCTAGCTGTGAATGGTCACAGCAATCACATGCACAAGCTGGGCCAATCACAGCCCAACTGTGTCATGTGATTAGCCGTGGCCAAATCACAGCTAATCACAAAAAAACCCCTGAATTAATTGATTTCATTCAGGTAAATGCTTGTTACTATAGTAACATTATACTACTTTGGTTATCTGTACTGTTTTGACATTTGGGGGATATTTGTACTGTTCTGACATTTGGGGGATATCTGTACTGTCCTGACATTTGGGGGTGATCTGTACTGTCCTGACATTTGGGGGGGATCTGTACTCTCCTGACATTTGGGGGATATCTGTACTGTCCTGCCATTTGGGGGGATATCTGTACCGTTCTGACATTTGGGGGATATCTGTCCTGTTCTGACATTTGGGGGATATCTGTACTGTCCTGACATTTGGGGGATATCTGTACTGTTCTGACATTTGGGGATATCTGTACTGTCCTGACATTTGGGGGATATCTGTACTGTTCTGACATTTGGGGGATATCTGTACCGTCCTGACATTTGGGGGATATCTGTACTGTTCTGACATTTGGGGGATATCTGTACTGTTCTGACATTTGGGGGATATCTGTACTGTCCTGACATTTGGGGGATATCTGTACTGTCCTGACATTTGGGGGGGGATCTGTACTCTCCTGACATTTGGGGGATATCTGTACTGTTCTCACATTTGGGGGACATCTGTACTGTCCTGACATTTGGGGGGGATCTGTACTGTTCTGACATTTGGGGGAGATCTGTACTGTTCTGACATTTGGGGGATATCTGTACTCTCCTGACATTTGGGGGATATCTGTACTGTCCTGACATTTGGGGGATATCTGTACTGTCCTGACATTTGGGGGATATCTGTACTGTTCTGACATTTGGGGGATATCTGTACTGTTCTGACATTTGGGGGATATCTGTACTGTCCTGACATTTGGGGGATATCTGTACTGTCCTGACATTTGGGGGATATCTGTACTGTTCTGACATTTGGGGGATATCTGTACTCTCCTGACATTTGGGGGATATCTGTACTGTTCTGACATTTGGGGGATATCTGTACTCTCCTGACATTTGGGGGATATCTGTACTGTCCTGACATTTGGGGGATATCTGTACCGTCCTGACATTTGGGGGATATCTGTACTAACCTGACATTTGGGGGATATCTGTACCGTTCTGACATTTGGGGGATATCTGTACCGTTCTGACATTTGGGGGATATCTGTACTGTCCTGACATTTGGGGGATATCTGTACTGTCCTGACATTTGGGGGATATCTGTACCGTCCTGACATTTGGGGGATATCTGTACTGTCCTGACATTTGGGGGATATCTGTACTGTTCTGACATTTGGGGGATATCTGTACTGTCCTGACATTCTTGGACCTCAAGAAATTAGATTGGCTGTCAGTACTTCAGGATTGATCAATATTCATATCTATCCCATAGTTTGTGAACTCTACAACTTTCCTACAAACTAAATAATAAATACTGCTTTGGGTTATTTTCACCAAAGACATGTAGCAGAATACCTCTTGGCCTAAATTTATGAAGAACAATTATTTATTTGCAAACTTTTATAACAGAAACAAAGGAAAACTTTTTCAAACTTTTCAGTCTTTTTTTGTTAATTTAGCAAAAAATAAAAGCCCCAGCGGTGATTAAATACCACCAAAAGAAAGCTCTAGTTGTGTGAAGAAAATTATACAATTTTAGTTTGGGTACAATGTTGTATGACCGGGTAATAGTCAAAGTGTGAAACCTGAAAATTGGCCTGGGCAGGAAGGGGGTAAAAGTGCCCGGTATGGAAGTGGTTAAGAACTACACAGGAAAAAAGAAAGAACTGGACAGCCATCAGGAATGACATGATTGTGTCATCTCTAAGCTGGGAAGTATATGGTGACCCTGAATGATGCCTGAACAAAGATGGTAGCGTCCTTCCGGGGAAAAAAATCAGTTGGCATTGTCAGAGTACTGTGATTGGTAATACATTGGAATTGTTACGATTACACATTATTTAATATGAAAAATATACAAGAATATGTTCAATGTTTTATCTACTCACCTCTCCTCCAGCACTTCCAGGGAAGAGTATAGTGTACTTCCACTGAGTGGAACATGTGAGCGGTACAGGTTCTCTTTCCCAGTATCAGGTCATTTCAAGGTGTGTGCTCTGTACAGAACAGAACACTGACCCGACACTGACAAGAAATATGAATACCTTTGTGATATTTTAGATGCATTTACATGAGGTCATCGCGGATCGCTGTGCGCAGATTGAAGCCGCTTTGATGACGGGAGATAAAAGGGAAGACGTAGCAGATGGAAAAAAGTAAAACAAAGCGATCCGAGGCACCCAGCGCACCGAAAATGATACTCAAGAGGGCCTGTCTTGACGATAGATTATTTTTATGCTCCCTAATGGGGTTCATATAATACCCCCCTTAAAGCAGAAGTATACTTAAAAAAAAAATATATATAAAAAATGCCAGAAATAATTTTTTTAGGCAGACAAGACATGCAAGGTTTGTTTTGGAGAAGAAAAAAAATTGCTTTAAATTTTCTGTGTACATTATATAGCACATGCTCCAATCTCATGGGGCTAGAGACTGTAGTTCCTGTGCACATGCGCGGGAGTAACGTCATTATCGGGCAACCAATAGCCAAAGAGCACCATAAGAGGCCTGGAAGAAGCAGTAAAGGAGACGGTGACCAGGGGCGTATTTACCACAAGGCAAACAAGGCACTTGCCTAGGGAGGCATTTTTCAGGGGGGCAGCACCTCCCCCCAGAAGAAGGGAGGAAAGAAGGGACACGTGCTCCATAGGAACCATAGGGCTGCTTAATGGTGTATGCAGAGCCTGACTCTCATTCCCGGGGATGTCCGGAGATGAAGATGAGTGTCTTTCTCTCTATCGCCAGGGATGGGGGGTAGTGGAAGGCTCTCACTGGTGGGGGGCAGGGGTGTTGTTGGTCAACGTCAGGCTTTCTCCACGAGAGGGGCAAGGGGGGTGTTGGTTGGTGTTGGTTGGTTCGTTGGTGTTGGTTGGTGTCCATTGGAGTAGACAATATTTGTGTTGCCTAGGGCAGCACAAGACCTAAATACACCAATGACGGTGATAGTGAAGGGGCGGAGCTACCACTGACACCACAGATTGATCAGTGCTGGAGGAGGGTACACTCGTGAGTTAAATCCTTGTTGGCCCTTACTCTGGTTTTGGTCCAATGCACATTGTGGTTGACAAAAAAGATTTGTCTCAAATAAATAATTAAGTACATCTGAAAAACAAATAGTTACTGATGTCTCACCTCAACTGAACCCTTAAACCTAACATCTTAAACTAATGCCTAATAAAAACCTAAAACCGTAACCTAAACCTCCTAAGTCTAACATAGCTAAAACCTAAACCCCCCCCAAAACCTAAATCCCCTAAAACTTCAACCCAAACCCCCAAATATAATACCGTAACCTAAACCCCCTAACACATCCAAACCCTTAAACATAAGACCTACAGCTAAAATAAAAAAAAAAACCTAAAATCTAAATTGAACACCTTAATCTAAATATTCTAAACCTAACACACCCAAACCCTTAAACATAACACCTACAGCTAAAACCTTTAAAAAAAAAAACAAAACAAACCCAAAAACCTAAACCCCTAAACGTTAACCAAACCACTATTCCTAAATGCTACAACAGTGTGGATATGTAATAGTAGCAGCACTAACTGTTGCACACTAAACGACTTTACCTTCCTGTAATAAAGACCTGTCACTGCTGCTCTCTCTCCTTGGGCAGGGTGACTGGTCTTGTCTCCACCCACACCTGTAGTTTTCTGCACTCTGTAGTGGGTGGAGCTTGCTGGGCTCCTCCCACAGCTCTGCTCTCTCTCGTTGGGCAGGGTGACTGGTCTTGTCTCCGCCCACTCCTGTAGTTTTCTGCAGTCTGTAGTGGGTGGAGCTTGCTGGGCCCCTCCCACAGCTCTGCTCTCTCTCCTTGGGCAGGGTGACTGGTCTTGTCTCCGCCCACTCCTGTAGTTTTCTGCAGTATGTAGTGGGTGGAGCCTGTTGGGCCCCTCCCACAGCTTTGCTCTCTCTCTCTACTTGGGGAGGGTGACTGGTCTTTTCTCCGCCCACTCTTGTAGTTTTCTGCAGTCTGTAGTGGGTGGAGCCTGCTGGGTCCCTCCCACAGCTCTGCCTTCTCTCTCTTTGGGCAGGGTGACTGGTCTTGTCTCCGCCCACTCTTGTAGTTTTCTGCAATATAAGTGGATGGAGCCTGCTGGGTCCCTCCCACAGCTCTGCTCTCTCTCTCCTTGGGCAGGGTGACTGGTCTTGTCTCCACCCACTCTTGTAGTTTTCTGCAGTCTGTAGTGGGTGGAGCCTGCTGGGCCCCTCAAACAGCTCTGCTCTCTCTCTCCCTGGGCAGGGTGACTGGTATTGTCTCCGCCCCCTCCTGTAGTTTTCTGTAGTCTGTAGTGGGTGGAGCCTGCTGGGTCCCTCCCACAGGTCTGCTCTCTCTCTCCTTGGGCAGGGTGACTGGTCTTGTCTCCACCCACTCCTGTAGTTTTCTGCAGTCAGTCTGTAGTGGGTGGAGCTTGCTGGGACCCTCCCACAGCTCAGGCTATGTACAGCACAGTAATAATGTCACTTCTACTTTTACAAGATAATAGCTGGGTTTGCAAAGGTTATTGGTGTTTGCAAAGTGGCTTTATATCATTTCTGGCTGCTAAGGAATACATTTAAATGAGCGTTTTTGTGCCCGGAGTTCAACTTTCAGAAAGCTCTGTGCAGTAAGACATGACATCATAGAATATAAATTGATTTAGGGTGTAAATATAGTTTAAGGATCAAGGAGAAAAGAACAAAAGCCCAACAAATGTGAGCCATGACGAATGACACGTCTGGTGTAAATGGGAGCGTCTGATTTTTTTTTGTAGCAGGGTAACCCCAGAGAATACACAAATAAAATCAATTAATGGGGCTTGAAGAAAAGAAACCTTTCAAGTGTTCAATTAAACCCGGCAATACAGAGGACGGCACCGCCAACCACCGCCCCATAAATACATCCTGAGAAAATGGACTTGTCAGCGGAGCGCCGGCCCGTTATGGGCCATTGCTGGCCGATCGAATCATCCTTCTATTAACACCGTCCTCTTATCGTCTACACGGGCAGTAAAAAAAAAAAAAAAAAGAGATTCGCTTTAATCAGTTTTTGTTGAGCTGAAATCAAAGATATCGTAAAGCACAATAAATACCCCGACTTTCCTCTGCCCGAGGTGCTCAGAGGGGACACAGACAAGGCAATCCAGTGTTTGCACCCCCCTCATTCATGATTCAAACTTAGGGGACCCTACCCCAACAGTCACTCACTTATCAAAATCACTGCTGTGGTCACTATACCAGCCTTGTAACAGAAGGAAGGCACCCCCATCCCTACAGTAAACCATTGCACCCAGGGCATCTGTCCCTCTCGCCCACCCCTTGTCCCGGCCCTTGATGCTGGACTCCACTCAACGTGGCTGAATATAAGTACTACAGGGACAGCTTCAGATTAAAGGTGGGTATAAGCCCAAATGAGGCTTTAAAGCGGTCTGATTATGTCCATATTTCTGTGCTCAAAGCGGTACATTTTTTTGCATGGAAATATGTATTTTTTTTATTATAGGCTGTAATTTTTAGAAATAACTCACTGAAATCTGTCCGAACAAGAGTCTAGTAAACATCCCGGGGATGATACAATTTGAAACACAAAATCATACATTTTAATTCAATAAATAATCATAAAAAATAATAATATAATAATAATAAATGTAATTCAATAATATAATCAAACCAAAAACACTGAAATGTGAAATAGAGCGCCAAGTTCGCACATCGCTGAGCAAAGTCGCAGAATCGTTTTCAGTGTCTGATGAGGAATTTCCCCCACGAATCATTATCACTCAATTCTGCAAGTGGTTCTGATTTACTATCGCTGTTCTCTAGCCGGTCTAAAACCGCTTTTGACCTAAAGGGACGCTTTTTGGACGCCAGCCCAATTTAGGCCAATTTGGAAGACTGGGGGCATCCTGTGGTGGAATATAAGTACTGCAGGGGGGCAAATTCAAATTAAAGGTGGGTATTGCAGCCCAAATGAGGCTTTAAAGTGTTACCAAACCCCGGGCCCTGCATTCATTATACCTGGTCTCCCAGGACCCTGAATTCACTATATCTGCTCTCCCGGACCCTGCATTCACTATATCCACTCTCCCTGGACCTTGTATTCACTATATCCGCTTTCCCAGGACCCTGCATTCACTATATCTGGTCTCCCCGGACCCCGCATTCACTATATCTGGTCTCCCCGGACCCCGCATTCACTATATCTGGTCTCCCCGGACCCTGCATTCACTATATCTGGTCTCCCCAGACCCCACATTCACTATATCCGGTCTCCCCAGACCCTGCATTCACTATATCTGGTCTCCCCGGACCCTGCATTCACTATATCTGGTCTCCCCAGACCCCACATTCACTATATCCGGTCTCCCCAGACCCTGCATTCACTATATCTGGTCTCCCCGGACCCTGCATTCACTATATCTGGTCTCCCAGGACCCTGCATTCACTATATCTGGTCTCCCCGGACCCTGCATTCACTATATCTGGTCTCCCTGGACCCCGCATTCACTATATCCGGTCTCCCCAGACCCTGCATTCACTATATCTGGTCTCCACTGACCCTGCATTCACTATATCCGGTCTCCCCAGACCCTGCATTCACTATATCTGGTCTCCCTGGACCCCGCATTCACTATATCCGGTCTCCCCAGACCCTGCATTCACTATATCCGGTCTCCCCAGAACCTGCATTCACTATATCTGGTCTCCACTGACCCTGCATTAACTATATCTGGTCTCCTCGGACCCTGCATTCACTATATCTGGTCTCCTCGGACCCTGCATTCACTATATCTGGTCTCCCTGGACCCTGCATTCACTATATCAGATCTCCTCAGACCCTGCATTCACTATATCCGCTCTCCCCGGACCCTGCATTCACTATATCTGGTCTCCCTGGACCCTGCATTCACTATATCTGGTCTCCCCGGACCCTGCATTCACTATATCCGGTCTCCCCGGACCCTGCATTCCCTATATCTGGTCTCCCCGGACCCTGCATTCACTATATCCGGTCTCCCCGGACCCTGCATTCACTATATCCGCTCTCCCCGGACCCTGCATTCACTATATCTGCTCTCCCCGGACCCTGCATTCCCTATATCTGCTCTCCCCGGACCCTGCATTCACTATATCTGGTCTCCCCGGACCCTGCATTCCCTATATCTGCTCTCCCCGGACCCTGCATTCACGATATCTGCTCTCCCCGGACCCTGCATTCCCTATATCTGGTCTCCCCGGACCCTGCATTCACTATATCTGGTCTCCCCAGACCCTGCATTCACTATATCCGGTCTCCCCGGACCCTGCATTCACTATATCGGTTCTCCCCAGACCCTGCATTCCCTATATCTGGTCTCCACCGGACCCTGCATTCACTATATCCGGTCTCCCCAGACCCTGCATTCACTATATCTGGTCTCCCCGGACCCAGCATTCACTATATTCACTCTCCCTAGACCCTGCATTCACTATATCTGGTCTCCCAGGACCCTGCATTCACTATATCTGGTCTCCCCGGACCCTGCATTCACTATATCTGGTCTCCCCGGACCCTGCATTCCCTATATCTGCTCTCCCCGGACCCTGCATTCACGATATCTGCTCTCCCCGGACCCTGCATTCCCTATATCTGGTCTCCCCGGACCCTGCATTCACTATATCTGGTCTCCCCAGACCCTGCATTCACTATATCCGGTCTCCCCGGACCCTGCATTCACTATATCGGGTCTCCCCAGACCCTGCATTCCCTATATCTGGTCTCCACCGGACCCTGCATTCACTATATCCGGTCTCCCCAGACCCTGCATTCACTATATCTGGTCTCCCCGGACCCAGCATTCACTATATTCACTCTCCCTAGACCCTGCATTCACTATATCTGGTCTCCCCGGACCCTGCAGTCACTATATCTGGTCTCCCAGGACCCTGCATTCACTATATCGGGTCTCCCCGGACCCTGCATTCACTATATCCGGTCTCCCCAGACCCTGCATTCACTATATCTGGTCTCCCCGGACCCAGCATTCACTATATTCACTCTCCCCGGACCCTGCATTCACTATATCCGGTCTCCCTGGACCCCGCATTCACTATATCTGGTCTCCCAGGACCCTTCATTTACTAAAGTATCTATAACCTGAATCAATAAAATGTCATATATCTTTCAACATGTCAAAGTAATTTAAAATATTTTCTGTAAATTGCAGCTTTTATTAAAGTAGCTGACGATCCGCTCCGACTTGTTCAGTATCCGGCATTGAGCCTGATTGATTGTACTTATTGTCTGCATTGCACTTTGGATATTTCCCCTCCAATCTCTGCTTGAGAGCTCCATATTAGCTCTTCAAAGTGCATTCTTCTCACCTCTAATGCTGCAGCTCCTATTAGGGGGATCAGGATTCTTGTTGGGACTTTAGTCTCAAAAGCTAAATCTCAGCCGTTCATCATTTATAAGGTTGCAGGGTCATCGGCACAGCCACTGCAGGGTCATCGGCACAGCCACTGCAGGGTCATCGGCACAGCCACTGCAGGGTCATCGGCACAGCCACTGCAGGGTCATTGGCACGGCCACTGCAGGGTCATCGGCACAGCCACTGCAGGGTCATTGGCACGGCCACTGCAGGGTCATCGGCACAGCTACTGCAGGGTCATTGGCACGGCCACTGCAGGGTCATCAGCACAGCCGCTGCAGGTTCATCGGCACGGCCACTGCAGGGTCATTGGCACGGCCACTGCAGGGTCATCGGCACAGCTACTGCAGGGTCATTGGCACGGCCACTGCAGGGTCATCGGCACAGCTACTGCAGGGTCATTGGCACGGCCACTGCAGGGTCATCAGCACAGCCGCTGCAGGTTCATCGGCACAGCCACTGCAGGGTCATCGGCACAGCCACTGCAGGGTCATCGGCACAGCCACTGCAGCGTCTGGAGGCCAAGCGACTAATGTGAGCGATAGGACATCACTTATTTAACACTCTTCTATACCCGTTGTATCACTCCTCACATGCAGAACAATGTAACATTTAAAGGAAGAGTATTTTATTTCTTAGAGGGGGGGGGAATTTACAATGGAAGCTAAATTTCCCTCCTGATGCTTACCTATGGGGAAGGGTTTGAACAGAGGTCCTGTAGCCTCTCTAGCGGTCTGATTATGTCCATATTTCTGTGCTCAAAGCGGTACATTTTTTTGCATGGAAATATGTATTTTTTTTATTGTAGGCTGTAATTTTTAGGAATAACTCACTGAAATCTGTCCGAACAAGAGTCTAGTAAACATCCCGGGTATGATAAAACTTGAAACACAAAATCATACATTTTAATTCAATAAATAATCATAAAAAATAATAATATAATAATAATAAATGTAATTCAATAATATAATCAAACCAAAAACACTGAAATGTGAAATATAGCGCCAAGTTCGCACATCACTGAGCAAAGTCGCAGAATCGTTTTCAGTGTCTGATGAGGAATTTCCCCCACCAATCATTATCACTCAATTCTGCAAGTGGTTCTGATTTACTATCGCTGTTCTCTAGCCGGTCTAAAACCGCGTCTGACCTAAAGGGACGCTTTTTGGACGCCATGGACGTTTCTCAGTTTCCAGGCAGAAAGAACAGTAAAATGCAGGCAGGGCGCCGGACAAAGCACTCGGGACAAAATGTATGTGAAATGGTTTGATACAGGAATGTTATACTATGTGATTTTAGTGTATTTAGTGAATGTCACTTTTTGTCATTTTCAAATTTCCTGCCGGTTCGGTCCCCCGTACATCCCGGCGTCGCAGGGAACGGAACCCAGAAGACAGATGCCGGCATCGGCCGGAGGACATTGCCGGGGACACTGCAGGGTGGACATCGCGGGAGTGCAGGACAAGGTACGTGCAGAAGGGATCCCGGAGCAACGCTGCAGTGTATTCCTGAGTGTAGCTCGGGGTTACCGCTTGTGGTGCTGAAACTTTACCCCGAGCTACACTCGGGAATACCGCCAGGGGGGTTAAACACTTCCAGTCCTGGCCAATTTTCAGCTTTCAGCGCTGTCACACTTTGAATGACAATTGCGCGGTCATGCAACACTGTACCCATAAGAATGTTTTAGCATTTTTTTGAGACAGATAAAGCTTTACTTTGGTGGTATTTATTCACCGCTGAGATTTTAATTTTTTTTTCTATATAAATGAAAAAGTCCAAAAATGTTGAAAAAAAGTGTTTTTCTTACAAAATTTTGCAACTAAACAATCTTTCTTCATAAATCTTGGCCAAAATTTATTCAGCTATCTTTTTATTAAAAAAAATAACCCAAATTAGTTTATAACCAAAAATTACAATTTAAAAAAAAAAAAAAATTAAATTTTTATTTCATTTTATTATATTATTATTTAGTTTTTTTTTTTTACATACTGTCACCCTAGCAGTACAGTGTCACCATAGTGACACTACTACTTGTGGGGGGTGATGAAGATTTTTTTTTTTTACATTTGCTTTTATGCCCATAAAGGCTGTAAAAGCAATAATTTCTCCTTCTCTCTGGCTGCATTTTTGCAGCCATTGAGAACTACAGTGTGAGCTGTGATTGGTCACAGCTTGTCACATGGTACAAGGCTGTTGTGAATAGCCCTGTACCATGTGATCTCTATGATTTTTCACAGGCACAGTGGCTTAGTGGTTAGCACATCTGCCTTGCAGTAAATGGGTTATGGGTTCAATTCCTGACCATGGCAGCTCCTGCATTAAGTTTGCATGTTTTCCCTGTGCTTGTGTGGGTTTCCTCCCACGCTACAAAGACATGCTGGTAGGTGAATTGGCTCCTGTCTAAATTGGCCCTAGTATGTGTATGTATGAATGTGAGTTAGGGACCTTAGATTGTACGGCCCTTGAGGGTTAGGGACCTTAGATTGTACACCCCTTGAGGGTTAGGGACCTTAGATTGTACGCCCCTTGAGGGTTAGGGACCTTAGATTGTACACCCCTTGAGGGTTAGGGACTTTAGATTGTACCCCCCTTGAGGGTTAGGGACTGATGTGAATGTACAATATATATGTAAAGTGCTGCGTAAGTTGACGGCGCTATATAAGTACCTGAAATAAATAAATTTCACTAGTAGTAAGCAATGATATCAGGAGTGACATCTTGCTTACTACTCTGCATCCAATCAGTGATCACATGATCAGGACATCACACAGAGGTCCCATACAGCAATTGGTGTTCTGGACACAGCAGGTACCGGATTGCAGTACTGCATGCACACAGGCAAAAATGGTGGGTGCCGTTTATGAATGGCAGCCCGCTCCTGCACTGCTCCCGTCCAGCCATTTATAAACATGGGCCGGGCGGGAAGTGGTTAAACATTTTAAATAAAGAGCCAGTTGACTCTCCTTCAGACTGTTGTTGGGCCTCCTGTGGCTAGAATTAGTGAAAAAAATAGTGGTCACTGGAAGTAGAAAAAGCAAATACCCCGATGTCTGTAGTAGTATAAAATGTCCGTGAATCAGTGGCCACTGCAAGTAATAAATGCCTTGGGAGTCATTGTGAAAAATAGTACTCCATCATTTGTGTCCTTGGGAGGGATTGTGCTCCATCTTTGGTGTCAGTAGGTGGATTAGTGCCCCATTGCTGAGGTGAGTGACGGGGATAGAGCCCCATTGTTGGTATAAGTGGGAGGAATCAGCCACATTATTGGTGTCGTTGAAAGACATACTGCTCCACCATTCATACCAGTGGGAGGAATAGAATAGATTGGTGACAGTAGGGGAAACAGAACCCTATCCTTAGTGTCAGTGTGAGGAATAGTGCACCATCGTTGGTGTCAGGGGAATAGTGCACCATCATTGGTATCAGTGGGAGGAATAGTGTCCCATCATTGGTATCAGTGGGAGGAATAGTGTCCCATCATTGGTATCAGTGGGAGGAATAGTGCCCCATCATTGGTATCAGTGGGAGGAATAGTGTCCCATCATTGGTATCCAGGAGAGAAATAGTGTCCCATCATTGGTATCAGTGGGAGAAATAGTGCCCCATCATTGGTGTCAGTGGGAGAAATAGTGCCCCATCATTGGTGTCAGTGGGAGAAATTGTGTCCCTTTGTTGGCGTCAGTAGGAAAAGTAGTGTCTTATCATTGGTGTCAGTGGAATAGTGCACCATCTTTGGTACCAGTGGGTAGAACAGGACACTATCATTGGTGGCAGTAAGAGAAATAGAGCCCAAAAATTAGTGCCATTGTGATAGTTTGTGTCCCACTGTTGGTGTCAGTAGAATAGTGCACCATATTTGATATCCAGGGGAGAAATAGTGTCCCATTGTTGGTGTCAGTGGGAGAAATAGTGTCCCATTGTTGGTGTCAGTGGGAGAAATAGTGACCCATCATTGGTGTCAGTGGAATAGTGCACTGTCTTGGTATCAGTGGGTGGAACAGAACCCTATGGGTACGAGTAGGAGTAATAGAGCACTATCATTAATTCCAGTGCAAGGAATAGTGTCCCATTGTTGGTGTCAGTGGAATAGTGCACTGTCTTGGTATCAGTGGGTGGAACAGAACCCTATGGGTACGAGTAGGAGTAATAGAGCACTATCATTAATTCCAGTGCAAGGAATAGTGTCCCATTGTTGGTGTCAGTGGAATAGTGCACTGTCTTGGTATCAGTGGGTGGAACAGAACCCTATGGGTACGAGTAGGAGTAATAGAGCACTATCATTAATTCCAGTGCAAGGAATAGTGTCCCATTGTTGGTGTCAGTGGGACGAATAGAGCCCTATCATTAATATCAATAGAAAAAATAGTGCCTCATCATTGGTGTCAGTTGAAAGAATAGTGCCCTGTCATTAGTGTCAATTTAGGAAATAGTGCCTCATCAGTGGTGTCAGTGGGAGGAATAGTGCCCCATTTTTTGTGTCAGGGGAACAGTGCCACATCCTTGGTATCAGTTGGATGAATAGTGCCCCATTCACTGATATCTTTGATATCAGTGGGAGATATCGTGCCCCATCATTAGTGTCAATTATAAGAATAGTGCCTCATCATTGTTGTCAGTGAGAGGAATAGTGCCCCTTTGTTGGTGTCATTGGGAGGTATATAGCACCATCATTGGTGTCAGTGGAAAAAATAGTGCCCCATCATTAGTGTTAATTATAAGAATAGTGCCTCATCATTTTTGTCAGTGGGAGAAATAGTGCCCCTTTGTTGATATCATTGGGAGGAATAGTGCACCATCATTGGTGTCAGTGGAAAAAATAGTGCCCCATCATTAGTGTCAATGGAAGGAATAGTGTCCCATCATTGGTATCAGTGGAACAGTGCCTCATTCTTGGTATCAGAGGAATTGGGCCCCATCTTTGGTGTTAGTGGGAGAAAATTCCCTATCAATAGTGTCTGTGGGAGGAATAGTGCCACATTGTTGGTTTCATTGGAAGGAATAGTGTCCCATCATTGGTGTCAGTGGAAGGAAAAGTGCCCATCATTGGTGTCAGTGGAAGGAAAAGTGGCCCATCATTGGTGTCAGAGGGAAGAATACTGCCCCATCATTGTTGTCAATAACATGAACAGTGCCTCATTCTTGGTATCAGTTAGAGGAATTGGGCCCCATCCTTGGTTGCAGTGGAAGGAATAGTGCCCCATCATTGGTGTCAATAACAGGAATAGTGCCCCGTTTTTGGTGTCAGTGGAACAGTGCCTCATCCTTGGTATCAGCTGGAGGAAATGGGCCCCATCTTTGGTGTTAGTGGAAGAAAATTCCCCATCAATAGTGTCAGTGAAAGGAATAGTGCCTCATTGTTGGTTTCATTAGAAGGAATAGTGTCCCATCATTGGTGTCAGTGGAAGAATTAGTGCCCCATTATTGGTGTTAGTAGAAGGAATAGCACCCCATCATTGGTGTTGGTGGAAGGAATAGCGCCCCATCATTGGTGTCAAAGAGAAGAATAGTGCCCCATCATTGGTGTCAATAACAAGAATAGTGCCCCATTGTTGGTGTCAGTGGAACAGTGCCTCATCCTTGGTATCAGCTGGAGGAAATGGGCCCCATCTTTGGTGTTAGTGGGAGGAATAGCGCCTCATTATTGGTGTCAGTGGAACAGTGCCTCATCCTTGGTATCAACAGAAGGAAATAGGCCCCATCTTTGGTGTCAGTGAAAGGAATAGTTGTTTCTGATAATGGCAGGCATAGTGCCCCATTGTTGGTGTCAGTGGGAAGAATTGGGCCTCATCATTGGTATCAATAGGAAGACAAATCTAATATATACACTGTATACACTGCAGCATGCCAGTATTTAGAAGTGGTGGCTTCATCAATTATTATTTTTCAGGCTAAGAATATTTCCAGCGAGTCCAGAGAACGCGTGTTGATCTTACACGAAATGCGGCGCCCGTGTCACTTCCTGCGAGCGTAATACTTTAATGTTGGAGTTACAGTGTACGGATTACGGCGGTAATGTTGCAGTCATGTACTTAGTAAATGAAAGGTTATTATTACTACTGCGGATAAAAAAAAAAAACGACTAATTACGTTAGCGCAGATCACTCAAGACAAAGGAGGTAAATGAAAATAGATGCAAATGGTATGCTAATGAGCTCATTATAAATGCAGCTTACTCTTCATATTATTGCTGGGCCATAAACTTGCTTCCGTTAGATTCCAACTTAATGTGCTGTTATTTCCAACTAAACCTGATGAAGGACTTCAGAGAGTTATTAGACATAATAATCTGGCATTAGTGAGGACGGGTGCGTTATTGCCCAAACCCCAGCGGGTTCAATTCCACGTCTTGTTTACCAATATAATTAACTTAGTGTGCTCAGCGTTCGCCTTGGGGCAATGAAGTCACAGCTTGATAGAATCGCTTCTCTTTTATAATGAATCCCGTGGGAAGGAAGCTAGACCATCATCGCCTTCTCGTATTCATCTTCAGATTGCATGGTCACCCCGCCGGGCGTACTTTGCCGCAAAAGCAGATGTAAAGAGGTGAAAGGGCCTCCTTAGGGTAGTAAATGATGGTTGGATCCAGGAAAGAATTCCAAAGCTGTTGGTGACTACCCATGTGCAGGCTTTAATGCGTCGTTCACATCTCGTGTTTTGGGAGTGTTCTCGCTGAACGGGCAATTTACACGTGTGCCGAGCCTGTTCACTTCAATGCGTGTTGTCGCCCCAAAACAAGCTCCTGCTCTTTGGGTGACAAGCTTAGCGAGACTTATGTTGGCCACAGACGGGTTGAAAACCGGACGTTTTTTTTATAAAAAAAAACCGAAAAATTGGTTGTTTGATCGGCCGACGTTACCACCATGGTAAAAAAAATTGGCCGCTTTTCGTCCCGTCTAAGGCCGGCATTTAACCTCATAATTACTTCTGTCCCTTGCAGAGAGCTCCGCTATTATATGTTGTGCGGTTGCAACAATGTATCCATTTGTATCCATTTCAGATACAGATGCCATAGACGGGTCCAAAACCTGCTGTTTTTTTTTTAAAAAAACGAAAAATCGGTTGTGTGATCGGCTGACGTTACCACCATGGTAAAAAAAATTGGCCAATTTTGGTCCCGTCTACAGCCAGCATTTAACCTCATAATTACTTCTGTCCCTTGCAGAGAGCTCCGCTATTATATGTCGTGCGGTTGCAACAATGTATCCATTTGTATCCATTTTGGATACATGTGTTTTTATTTGGATACAAATAGATACATTGTTGCAACCGCAAGACTTTTCATATAAAATATAATAGCGGACTGGAATTCTTCTTCTTTTTTTTCTTCTTCTTTTTCTTCTTGCAGGTCACGGCTCATGCACAGATTTTTTATCGGTAAAACAATTGGCCGATTTGCCCATCATTGCCGAGAAAATCGGATGATCGTCCAAATCAGCCGCAAATTTTCCAGCTTTACCGATAAAAAAAAATGTGCCAAACTCCCGAAAAACGGCCGACCAATTAACCCACTAACAGTGCGAAAAAAAAATCGGCCGATTTTCGACCCGTCTATGGCCTGCATTATGGATGCATGTTTCCCGCACGATTCTGTAGCCGGACAATTGCAGGAGAATCTCAACGTGCTTGGGGGCGCCATTAAAAATAAAAGCATCTGAATGCGTGTTGGACATTTTGGAGGCGCAAGCAGAATCGGAACAATTCCAAATCGCCTGTGAACAGCCCCTGAAAGCGCAATTTACACGTGTGCCGAGCCTGTTCACTTCAATGCGCGTTGTCACCCCAAAACAAGCTCCTGCTCCTTGGGCGACAAGCTTAGCGAGACTTATGTAGGCCATAGATGGGTCCAAAACCGGCTGTTTTTTTATTTAAAAAAAAAAACAAAAAATCGGTTGTTTGATCGGCCAACGTTACCACCACGGTAAAAAAAATTGCCCGATTTTCGTCCCGTCTACGGCCGGCATTTAACCTCATAATTACTTCTGTCCCTTGCAGAGAGCTCCGCTATTATATATCGTGCGGTTGCAACAATGTATCCATTTGTATCCATTTCGGATACAGATGTTTTTATTCGGATACAAATAGATACATTGTTGCAACCGCAAGACTTTTCTTATAAAATATAATAGCGGACTGGAATTCTTTTTTTTTCTTCTTCTTCTTCTTCTTCTTCTTCTTGCAGGTCACGGCTCATGCACAGATTTTTTATCGGCGTTTACAGTCATATTAATCAAATAAGGAGTGTGTACAAGATGACAAAAAAATCCATCATCAGCGCATTCCAAGAAGAGCAGAAAAACGCTAAATGTCCCTAAACGCGTGTAAAGGCATCTAAATGTGCCTATGCGCTAGCCATGTCTAGGCGTGTTTGAGTGTTAATGCATTCCAATGACCAGAACAGATTAATATTCTCGCCAATGAAATCCATTAACGCTCAAACACTTGACCTGCCTAAATGCACATAAACGCGTGTAAACGTGTCTAAGCGCTAGATGCATTGGGCTCATTGAAGCGTTTGAGTGTTAATGAATTCCAATGAACAGAAGAGATTAACCACTCGCCCTCCTGAGGATTTACCCCCTTAATGACCACGCCTCATTTTGCTACTCAGTGCTGCACTAATTCAACTGATAATTGCGCGGTCATGCAATGCTGCACCCAAACAAAATTTACGTCCTTTTTTCACACAAATAGAGCTTTCTTTCGGTGGTATTTGATCACCTGTGCACTTTTTATTTTTCAAGCTAAAAACAAAAAAAGGCCAAAAATTTTGAATAAAAACAATATTTTTTACTTTCAGCTATAAAAAATATATAGTAAACTCAAAGTTGGTTATAAATTTAGGCCAAAATGTATTCTGCTCCATGTTTTTGGTAAAAAAAAACCCAATAAGTGTATATTGATTGCTTTGTGTGGAAGTTATAGCGTCTACAAACTATGGTATAAATACTGCAATTTACGCCATTTTTCTGCTATACAACACTGCACTAGTTTAATAGACAATTGCGCGGTCATGCAATACGGTACATAAATGAAATTTACATCCTTTTTTCCCCACAAATTGAGCTTTCTTTTGGTGGTATTTGATCACCTGTGCGGTTTTTATTTTTTGCGCTATAAAAAAAAAGGCTGACAATTTTGAGGAAAAAAAACAATATTTTGGACTTTTTGCTATAAAATATGTCCAGTAAAAAAAAAATGCAAAAATCAAATTTAGTCATAAATTTCTGCCAAAATGCATTCTGCGACATGTCTTTGCTAAAAAAAAAAACAATACGTGTAAATTAATTGGTTTACGTGAAAGTTATAGTGTTTACAAATGGCGGGAAAGATACTGGGATTTTTAGTTTTTTTTTTATACCAATAATGGCGGCGATCAGTGAACTATGGCGGCGATCAGTGACTTTTGGCGGGACTGCGGCGGACATTCTGACATTGGGGGGTACTGACTTGGGGTCACTGACATCCCCAAAAACACTAATACAGCGATCAGTGCAAAAAGAAAAACACTGACACTGTACTAATGGCACTGGGGAGGAAGGGGTTAACTTTATTTTGCAGGGAAGGCTTATCTGAGTGAGGGGAGTGTTTTACTAGGGGGCGGGGTGTGTACTGCACAGGACACAGCTGATCGAGAGAGAGAAACTCTTCTGTCTCGATCAGCTCGTCCACGAGCTGACAAGGAAGTGACAGACAGCACAGCTACTGCAGCTGTGCTCTCTGTCACTGTTTACCGCCGATATCCGGGAAACAGCCGGTAAGGACCGACTGTGACCCGGCGACTCACATCCGCAGCGGTGATCGGCGGGACAGATAGGGCGGCGGCGCGCCTGGCGCGCGCCCCCTTTTGTGTACAAAACACACATTTTAAAACGTGGTTTTGCCTGCCAGTGCCGCCCTGCCGCCGTATATCTACAGTGGCTGGGCGGCAAGTGGTTAACCTGTTTGCGCTAACGGAACGCAAATATGCAGCCTCTCGGCGGTTGGGCTTTGACGGCAAGGGGCTGCACATTTGCATACCGAAAGCAAACAGACATGCATCGAGAGCGTGCACCCTGCGTGCTCCCGGCACATTTACAGGAGCTTCACGGAAAGGTCCCATCACTACTTGCAATTGGAAGCTTTTCGATCATGTGACCGCTGTGACAGCCAATCAGGCAGTTACATGACCCTAAACCCCACCCTGCCTCCCGGCATCACAAAACCCTTAAAGGGCCGGGAGGCACGTGGGCCTATGGCCTATTGACTCCTACACACTTGACACATCTAAACGTTCCTAAATGCATATGCAATATGTGGCTTTAGGTGCGTTTTTTTTAAGCATCTTTTTTCCAGCCAGGAGTAAAACCATTCAGAGAGGCTGAATCAGTACCCTCTGTGTATTTTCCACACTTTTTGGCCTACAGTGAAATCACTGAAGCATTGTCACCCTGCCCAACTGTCGCTTCGAGGACCACGGGGGCTCGCCATAAACCATGGCTGGGTATAGACTTATCAGAGTTGTCACCACTGATAACCCTCCTTCTTTCTGCCACTCAGGGCTGACCAAGTCCAACTGTACCTCCCCCAGCATGACGGGGAAATGCTTGGCTCCTGAGCAATGCCTACAAGCATGCTCATTGAGAATCCAAAGCCTCTTAATTGCCCCATCATGCCATCACAGGTGCTCCCTCAGCATTCAATTTGGCACGGCTGCGAGGCAGGCCTGCAAGAGCCCTGCTTTCCTTCCGCCAGACACAGAGCACACTTAGGACTACAACTCCCAGGAGCTCTGTGGACCAGCCCATTTGAAAAATAGGTTGTGCAATGAGCATGCTTGTAGGCAATGCCAGGGTAGTGCCCCTATGCGTTTCGTCATCTGAATGCAAAATCCTCAGGTGGTGGTCAGCGCTGTCTTCCTTAGGTAAAGGATTCTATTTATTTGATTGGGACAGCAGCTTTCCATTTTTTTAAACTTATTTGTTTAGTACACATATATATCTTCACAATTAATATGGGTGAGGTATAATATTGTAATTCCCCTGTCATTCTCCATGCTGAGGGAGGTAGAGTTGGGCATGGCCATCCCTGAGTGTAAGAAGGAAGGAGGGTTATCATTGGTGACAATCCTGACAAGCCTATACACAACCATGGTTGATGACGAGCCCATGTGCTCCTTGCACCTACTATAGAGATAAAACAGGTGGCGCACACACCTAGTGCATTATCCACGGTTTATTGTAGGAGTGAAAGAATAATAAAATCATACTCACAGATGATAAAGCATATATCTAAAAAGCATAGAAAAATGACAATGGCCACAACGGCAGACAAGGTGTTCTCACTGTCAGTGCAGTCAAATGGCTGACGTGTTTCGGGGATGAATCCCTTTCCTCAGAGCTGATGACCAACCTCTGATGCTGATGTATGATGAATGGAAAGTAAGAGCCTTGCTGTTGATGCCTCTTGCACCTACAGCTGTGCAGAGTGACAACACTTCAGTGGTTTCACTGCAGACCAAAAAGCGTGGTCACCCTACTGGAGAATTAGGGATTGACTGGTAGAATCACACAATATTTATAGAAATAGGCTTCAAACAGGGGCGGACTGACCATTTGGGAACTCGGGCACTGCCCGAGGGCCCGGGGTCAGAAGGGGGCCCCATGAGATGCCCCTGGTACCTTTCATAGGCTTTTTTGGGTGTGGTTTGAGTGAGGGTGAAGACACAGGGGCCCCGTGATCCCCTATTGCCCGGGGGCCCCATGGGTTGTCAGTCCACCCCTGGTTTCAAAATTAACTTTGAGTTCGCACTAACCGAAAGTACTTCCTCTTTGCCATTGTGTTTATCTATGCTTTGTCCACACTAGACAAAGAAATGTATTGGAGATACTGCATGCAGTCAGTACTCACAACATGTCACCACCCTGTTGCAGTACACTGATGACAATATTCAGATTTGGATGTAACTCTCTTGACCAATGTGCTTTGAGGATACGACCAATTTAGAGGTAAGTGTCGAGGAAGGGTTAAAAAGAATTTAAGCTGAAGGTACGTTAAAACAAAACTTCCTCCATTTATTTATTGCTGAAGATGAAGTGTGTAACATGAACAGTTGGCGGAGAATTTATTTTAACAAGAATTCAGCTGAATTGCACACACGACGAGTAGAAAGTTAGTGACACAGCTAATATGGATGTCAAATTAAAGGTGCATCATCTCCCTCCACCACGTAAGAGAACTTGGCAAGCGGGTTTATTCCAAGACATTCACAGATGAAGAATCCCGTCTTCTTTATGAATCCATCTGTGCATGTTTCACAAGGACAATTATCAAAGGATAAACTTGCTTAGAGATGGAATTTTCATCAATCAGTCATTCAGTCACTGTCTTATCTCTATGGCTCCCCAACAAGAACCTGTGTCAAGGTACATGTGTCTGAGCTCATATAAAGACCAGCACTGGATCTCAATTGACCCACATGTCATTGTTCAGTCCTAAGTTTATCACTTTGACCCTTGGGTTCTATGAGCAGAACTGTGCATGGACTCAGGAGGCTCAAAAATTAAATTAAATGTATTGACGCAACTGGCAGGCCATTGACCATGCTTCAGAGTTCATCAGAGTTGTCACCACTGATAACCCTCCTTCGCTCAGGGTTGGCCATGTCCACCTGTACCTCCCCCAGCATTGAGAATGACAGGGGAATGCTTTGCCTACAAGCATGCTCATTGAGAATCCAAAGCAGGGGCGGACTGACCATTTGGAAACTCGGGCACTGCCCGAGGGCCTGGGGTCAATAGGGGGCCCCATGAGATGCCCCTGGTACCTTTTTCATAGGCTTTTTTGAGTTTGGGCTAGGACACAGGGGCCCCATGATCCCCTATTGCCCGGGGGCCCCATGAGTTGTCAGTCCGCCCCTGATCCAAAGCCTCTTCATCGTCTCACGAAGTAATCCTCTGAATTCAACTTGGCATGGCTGGGAGGAAAAGCAAAAAGACCCTGCATCCCTTCCACCAGATGCAGATGTCCTTAGGACCGTTGGTCGGCCAATGGGAAATGTAGGCAGAGCAATGAGAGTGTTAGTAGGCATTGCCGGAGGAGCAGGGCTTTTCTCTGTCATTTACAATGCCTGGTGAGATGGAACTGGGCATGGCCACGAAAACCCTGAAACATTTTATTGAGTCATTCAACAAACAGACTAATCTATCTGTACAATCCCCACTAACGTGTTTCATTCCGTTAGGACTTATTCATGGATTGAGGGGCACACTAGTAGCACATTATCCTCAAGGTCAGGTGTCAGTTTCTATTTGTGTTTTTTTTTTTTAATTTTATAAAATAAAATTGATTTTTTTTTTTTGACCGCATGCCGCCCAGCCACTGTACATATACGGCGGCACTCACAGGCAAAACCACGTTTTAAGACGTGTGTTTTGTAAACAAATAGGGGGCAAGCGCGAGGCGCGCCGCCACCCTATTTGTCCTGCAGATCACCGCCGCAGATGTCAGTCGCCGGGTCACAGCCGCTCCTTAGTGGCTATGTCCCAGCGATCAGCGGCAAACAGTGACAGAGAGCACAGCTGCAGTAGCTGATCGAGAAAGAACAGTTTCTCTTTCTCGATCAGCCTTGTCCCGCCCAGTACACACCCCGCCCCCTAGTAAAACACTCCCCTCACTCCTATAACCCTTCCCTGCAAAATAAAGTTAACCCCTTCCTCCCCAGTGCCATTAGTACAGTGTCAGTTTTTTTTTTTTTTGCACTGATCACTGTATTAGTGTTTTTGGGGATGTCAGTGACCCCAAGTCAGTACCCCCCAATGTCAGAATGTCTGCCGCAGTCCCGCCATAAGTCGCTGGTCGCTGCCATAAGTCCCTGATCGCCACCATAATTCACTGATTGCCGCCATTATTAGTATTAAAAAAACCCTAAAAATCCCAGTATCTTTCCCGCCATTTGTAAACACTATAACTTTCACGTAAACCAATTAATTTACACGTATTGTGTTTTTTTTGTTAGCAAAGACATGTCGCAGAATACATTTTGGCAGAAATTTATGACTAAATTTGATTTTTGCATTTTTTTTTTTACTGGACATGTTTTATAGCAAAAAGTCCAAAATATTGTTTTTTTTTCCTCAAAATTGTCAGCCTTTTTTTTTTATAGCGCAAAAAATGAAAACCGCACAGGCGATCAAATACCACCGAAAGAAAGCTCAATTTGTGGGGAAAAAAGGATGTAAATTTAATTTATGTACCGTATTGCATGACCGCGCAATTGTCCGTTAAACTAGCGCAGCGCTGTATAGCACAAAAATGGCGTAAAGTGCAGTATCTATATCATAGTTTGTAGACGCTATAACTTCCACACAAAGCAATCAATATACACTTATTGGGATTTTTTTTACCAAAAACATGGAGCAGAATACATTTTGGCCTAAATTTATAACCAACTTTGAGTTTACTATATATTTTTTATAGCTGAAAATAAAAAATATTGTTTTTCTTCAAAATTTTTGGTCTTTTTTTGTTTATAGCGTGAAAAATAAAGAGCGCACAGGTGATCAAATACCACCAAAAGAAAGCTCTATTTGTGTGAAAAAAAGGACGTAAATTTTGTTTGGGTGCAGCATTGCATGACCGCGCAATTATCAGTTGAATTAGTGCAGCGCCGAGTAGCAAAAAGAGGCGTGGTCATTAAGGGGGGTAAATCCTCAGGAGCTCAAGTGGTTGAATTTGACTCTACTAGTCTTGCTTTATGGGTACCTAAAAAAATACCATGTTAGTACATTGTTGGTGTGAGAATTTATAAAAGGCATGTTGGTGCCTTTGTTTTACAAGATATACAGTATGCACCTTCTTGAAATTCTTTTAAATTATCATGTCTACTATATACAAAACTTGACTACTCTACCCAGGGGAGCTTGGCTGTCATACCCTGTACCCTGGCAGGAGCTAGGGAAATACTTCTTTACCAAGGATGACTACAACATCATCAAAATTCATAGGGTATGTGTATTCAGGCTGTTAAGGATTGCATGAATATCTTCTCAGGGACTTGCAATCTACATTTCTTAAAGTATGGGAACCTTGTCTTCATTATGCTTTTGCCTACTCTAGATCCCTTGAGCCTGACCTAATTCTGAAGCCTATGACCCTAGCCGATGTCCAAGCCCACGGGGACCATACTCCCCAACTTTCTACTTTAATATTTTTTTATGCTCCTTATTCTCTTCTCCTTTCCTCCTACACTAGTTCTTTATATTAATTGTCTATTGTACTTGCCATGTTCTGTGTAACGACAGATGCTGAAACCTTTCCTGGGAATTGGCTACTTTTTATGTTTTGACCATGTCTTGGCCCCAACCTCATTGACAATTTCACTACCAGGGGTGAACTGACAACTCATGGGGCCCCCGGGCAATAGGGGATCATGGGGCCCCTGTGTCCTTGCCCAAACTCAAAAAAGCCTATTAAAAAGGTACCAGGGGCATCTCATGGGGCCCCCTACTGACCCCAGGCCCTCGGGCAGTGTCTGAGTTTTCAAATGGTCAGTCTACTCATGAGCCCCCCTCCATGTGAATGAGTAAGGGGTACATGGTACCGCTACTCATTCACAAAAAAAAATCACTACCATTATAGCCCCTGCATGGGCGTGCTTTTCACTGTTATTTCCTCTTGAAAAACCCAATTAATGATCTTAAAATAGTAAAAAAGAAAAATGTGTAGGGAAATTACACTATTAGGCCACATTTTTTTCTATGTGCTTATATCCACCAGTCCACCATGGTCAATGATTCTCAACCATTCCGCCATGGTCAGTGATTCTCATAGGAAGCCAGTGTTAGGGTGTTAACTAGTGATGAGCCGAACACCACCATGTTCGGTTCACGGTAGAACATTCGAACCTAACGAAACCCAAACAGAGGGGACAAATTACTAAGCGGTATCTTATCACATCTGAGTATGTGGTAGGATACCGCACAGCTACTAAAAAACATTCTTGACAGCTGAATGTAAAAAGAATTGCCCAGTTATACTAAGATATATATATATATAATTGCTCACCCATACCAAGCCCTTCCGGTCTGGTATGGATTTTGAGGGGAACCCCCCCATGCCAAAATGGCATGAGGATCCCCCCAAAATCCATACCAGACCCTTATACAAGCATGCAGCCCAGCAGGTCAGGAAAGGGGGGGAATTATTCACCCCCCCTCCCCTCCTGAATTGTACCAGGCCACATGCCCTCAACATGGGGAGGTCTTTGGGGCAAAGCACATTGTCCCCATCTTGATATGAACAAGGGCCCCTTCCCCACAACTGTGGCTGGTGGTTTTGGGGGTCTGTGGGTGGGGGGCTTATCGGAATCTGGAAGCCCCCAGATCCCAGCCCCCCTCCATGTGAATGAGTAAGGGGTACATGGTACCGCTACTCATTCACAAAAAAAAAAGTGCAGTGTAAAAAATGACAGGAAACAGTCGCCCGAAGTAGATCCAACATTAATCACGATGCCCACTGCCGAAAAAAGGAAAAAAAATGCTCCACTCTCAACACTGGCTCCCACCGTCTGACAGGTACGCCGGGTCAACCCCGCCCCTTGTGACATCATCATGGACTGTGAATGGCCAAAGCATTGCACCTGACCTGTGAGCAGGTGCATTGCTTTGGCCAATCACAATGCACTGTCAGGGCGCAGTGTATTGTGGCGCACAATGGGCGAACAGCCCGTGGAACACCTTTACCGTTCGTATGTTCGACTCAAATATCTAGCCCAACACTAGCGTTAACAAAGTGTTAAAAAATCCCATGGTAGTATACTGTTGGTGTGGGATTTTGTATACAGTAGTCAAGGGTTAGAATCCCCATCAGGTCTTTATTATTGTCTGTATCCCTGCCTTCTTTATTTGTCTTCTTGACCATTGTTTCTAGGACTCAAATTGAGGGAATATCATGAAAATGTTCCAAGGGGGACATTTGTTCTAATGGAGATGTATCCGCGCCTGCTCTGTTTGTCCTCTTGACCATTGTTTCTAGGACTCAAATTGAGGGAATATCATAGAAATGTTCCAAGGGGGACATTTGTTCTAATGGAGATGTATCCGCGCCTGCTCTGTTTGTCCTCTTGACCATTGTTTCTAGGACTCAAATTGAGGGAATATCATGGAAATGTTCCAAGGGGTACATTTGTTCCAATGGACATATTTCCTTTTCCTGTTGCATCCAGAGTACAATAAATGAAGGGAAATCTCCTCAATGGGAAACAGATGGCAAGTACACCTGACAGGGGTTTTAATCATTCCTTACTCTACCTAAATTAAAAAATGGCTTTAAATATACATTAAAAGAATTCTTTCTCTGTAGTGTGCTATATTGCTTTGCCTGCCGGAACCTGCAACGTGCAAACACTGGCAGATCACAACAAGCCATCCGAACCCTTGTAATCTTTGATGGCATGGCATGTGAATGCTTGTGCTCCCCATGGTCCTCTGAATGTCTTAAAAGTTCCTATTCTGTCTCCTGCTCTTTGCAGCTTCCTATCCATAGATGATGTGTGATTAGAAACAAGCACCTATACAAAAGGTATATCAGAGCACAGCAGACGTCCTATCACACATCAGAGCGCTATTTGAAGCCTACGTCTACGTGCTATCCCGAGATATTGCCTGGCGGGAGGTCTGCTGTCAGTCATCGTCCTCATCCTCTACATAGCAGCATGCACAGCCAGGGAGCTGTCATCAATTCTTCCCACTTGTCAGTAATCTTCACTACCATGGCCACAGCTACTCACAGGAGATAGGTAAGAAAACTCTGAAATAGACCTAAGTGAATCTGAAAGGAACCCCTCTAACTTAAAGGGTCATATGATTAAAAGTTGCTGCCTCTTTATTATTTCTAAAATATTACTTGTTTAAATTAAGTACTAGGAAGTAAACTGGCAGAAGGGTGCTCTTACTTCCATCTGGAAGCTGTACATATTACGGACACATATGCGCTGGCACACGGCCTCTCCACCGGCAAGCCAACTAATAGATTGATCATTATTAGACCTAAGAACCGTCTGGCGATTTGCTGAGGACGCTACCTAATCACTGGGATTGATGAAACTCTGGCCAGCTATTAGTTGACTGGAGTGGAGACTTCTCATACTAGTGTCATGGGGGATTGGAACAGTTCTTCAAAGCAGTTGAAGCAGTATAGATTAAATTAATTCTGGGAGTTGCACAAAAAACATCCTTGCAGTGTCTCCCTCCTGCTCAGCAAGGGTAAAATGCTCTTAAATTTAGGAGTAGAGGAATCGGCTGAAATACTCACCTCATTACTTGCTTCGCAGGCTCCTTTCATGCTATGCAACTGGTTCCTCAAAGATTCTTCTTTAAGGAGCCCCAATTAGTGGCTGAATGCTGATATCATCACATATAATGCAGGGCAGTGAAGGCTCGCCTACAACCCGGAGTGTTGGAGAGAAGTCGTGATCACCGAGAGTCTTCCAGTGAGGAATAAAGTAAGTATTACAGCTTGTTCTTTTACCCCTAGACCAGGGGCGGACTGACCATTTGGAAACTCGGGCACTGCCCGAGGGCCCGGGGTCAGTAGGGGGCCCCATGAGATGCCCCTGGTACCTTTTTCATAGTGTTTTTTGAGTTTGGACAAAGACACAGGGGCCCCATGATCTCTTATTGCCCAGGGCCCCATGAGTTGTCAGTCCGCCCATGCCCTAGACTTTACAATTATTTACCCACTGCAATGAGAGGAGACCCCACCACAAGGGTGTTTTTGTGTAATTCATGAAGTTCAGCTTTAAAGAAGATAGGAGAAGGAAAAGAAAGGTGAGGAGGGTAGAAGTTAAAGGGAGAGGAAAAAGAGGGACAGAAGAGGAGAAAAAAAAAGGGAAGAAGAGGAAAGGAGAAGTGAGGAGAGCAGAGACAAAAGGAAGGGAAGTAGAAGGGAGAGGAAAGGGGGGAGAGAGGAGAAGAGAGGAGAGAGAAGAGGTGATGAAATGAGAGAAGAGGTGAAGAGATGTGAGGGTATAGAAGAAAAGAAGAAGGACATGGAAATAGAGAGGGAGAGTCAGAGGCAGAAAGAAGAGAGGTGAGGAAGAGGGAGATTAGGAAAAAAAGAGGAAGAAAAAGAGGAGAGGAGAGGGAGAAGAAGAAAAAGAGGAGAAGAGAGGAGAGGAAGAGGGAGAGGGAGAGGAAGAAAAAGAGGAGAGGAGTGGGAGAGAAAAAAAAAGAGAAGAGGGAGAGGAAGAAAAAGAGGATAGGAGAGGAGTGGGAGAGGAAGAAAAATAGGAGTGGGAGAGGAAGAAAAAGGGGAGAGGGAGAGGAAGAAAAAGAGGAGAGGAGAGGGAGAGGAAGAAAAAGAGGAAAGGAGAGGAGGAAAAAGAGGAGAGGGAGAAGGAGAGGAAGAAAAATAGGAGAGGAGAGGAGAAGGAGAGGAAGAAAAAGAGGAGAGGAGAGGGAGAGGAAGAAAAAGAGGAGAGGGAGAGGAAGAAAAAGAGGAGAGGGAGAAGGAGAGGAGGAAAAAGAGGAGAGGGAGAAGGAGAGGAGGAAAAAGAGGAGAGGGAGAAGGAGAGGAAGAAAAAGAGGAGAGGGAGAAGGAGAGAAAAAAAAAGAGAAGAGGGAGAGGAAGAAAAAGAGGATAGGAGAGGAGTGGGAGAGGAAGAAAAAGAGGATAGGAGAGGAGTGGGAGAGGAAGAAAAAGAGGAGTGGGAGAGGAAGAAAAAGAGGAGAGGGAGAGGAAGAAAAAGAGGAGAGGAGGAAAAAGAGGAGAGGGAGAAGGAGAGGAAAAAAAATAGGAGAGGAGAAGGAGAGGAAGAAAAAGAGGAGAGGAGAGAGAGAGGAAGAAAAAGAGGAGAGGGAGAAGGAGAGGAGGAAAAAGAGGAGAGGGAGAAGGAGAGGAAGAAAAAGAGGAGAGGGTGAAGGAGAGGAAGAAAGGAGGAGAGGAGAGGAAGGAGGAAAGGGAGGAGGAGAGGGAGAGGAGGGAGAGAGGAGAGGGAGAGGAGAGTTCCACGGAATTGAACTTCTCATTATGTCCATGGGTGCCTCAGGTCTTCCAGAATCCAAGCAACACCTCTGGATTTTAAAGAGGGTAGATCCTGTAAAGAGCTCCACTCCTGGTTGCAAGTGGTAATATACAGTATATAAAATATATTATTTAATGGTAATATGTAAAATCAGAGCAGATGGCAGATCTAAAAAAAAAAGGGATTAAGTGAATCTATTTGTCTGGCAGACTAGACAATACTGAGGTATATTTTGGTACCTGTGAATATTCCTTTAATTTTCTCTGTCACTGCCTAAGCATTGTTCAGCACACATAAGGTCATTTTTACAGAGTGGTGTCATCAAACATGTCCCCCCCTTGCCCTAAGTATTTTTAGAAAGAAAATTTTTTTTTCTATGTTTGAAGAGCTAAATTTCTTTGCGTAACTGTGTTGCCATTATGGCCTAGCACGTTCTTACAGCTCTGTCTAAAATTATTTGGGGGGCCTATGAGTTTTAGAGGCTGAAAAGCTAAGCCACCTATCATCACGTTCTTTACGCACTCTTAAAACAGATATTGATTTTTTACTTTTCAAGGTCTGCTGAATATCCACACTGCAGCCCCGCAAACCAAAAAAAATGAAAATGTTATTTTCTTCAACGTTAGCAGCTTCACCACTGGGATACTCCACTGGTTCTATCCCAACACCGCCACATCGGTGGAGAAAAATATATATCTTTACTACTGTCTTCTCACGTGGTCTCTTTCACCAATACAAAACAAAAAAAAGTGATGCTAAATTTGGCAAAACACCCTTTTTTAATGAAAATTGTAATCTGGACACTTTCTGGAGTTCAAGCTAGAAAAGGTCAGACAAACAAACCATATGGCCAAACGTTTGTCCATACCTGACCGTCACATTTGATTAGTTTGTTGGATGTTCCATTCCAAAGCCTTGGGATGGAATTAATTTTGTGTCTATAGCATCATCCATTCTGGGAAACCTTTTTGTAAGATTTTAGAGTGTTTCTGCGGAAATATCTGGCCATTCAGCCAAAAAAGTGCATTTGTAAGGTCAGGTACTGATGATGGATGAGAAGACCTGGCTTGAATGTGGATTTGGACTATAAAGGAATCCCCTTCTACATGAGCTTCTCTTGGCTTGAGTGTAGATAGATTTGTCAGGACCAGGATAGGAAACCTACAACTTCTGCTGTGTCTGGCAGTAGCTCTTCTTGCTGAGCCATGTGAGAAGCTGGACAGTTCCTTCATTCCCGGGACAGGTTCATTCAGCACCCAGGGCAAGGATGCAGAACTGCTCCCCCCTCCCCTGCTGCTAATGTACAATGTAGAAAGGGTGTATAGCGCCCATTCTTTGCCCCTTGCTCCCTCTGCCCATGGTTGGCATGAAGTGTGCACAGCACATGTGTGCCCAGTCACTTGGTTTTTACCACATAGAAGGTAGTTGCGCATGCACAGTGTGTTTTTCTATGGGGTGGAGACTGCACATGTTGGACAACGATGTGACCACAGTAGCTGTCAGAAAAGACATGAAGCTGTGGCATGATGGTTGTCAGGCACTGCTTTGGAACATGTGGTGTGGTAGCGCCCCCCCCCTCCATTGCACCCAGGGTGACTGACCATCCTGCCCACCCCTTGTGCCGGCACTGAGTTTCCTTTCTGATCTCTTAGAACAATCCTGCCTTGTCGATTGTTTCTGCTGAACCTTGAACATTTTGCTCCTTCCCTGAACTTCCTGATTTAAGCCATGTCTCTGCACTCTATAGAAGATAGAAGGAGGGAACAGAGTGAAAGAGAGTTGTTTACATCCCTGTGCTGCTTCTCCATTCACTGTCCAGTCACAGGCTGGGGGCATGTCTGGGATGACCTGGGCTCAGAGGAAGTGTGTTAAATGATGCTGGTCATCTCTTCTAGTGGTGACAGGGTTGATAAAAAGCTAAACTTCATGCATACATAAAGAACACAAATTAATTCTGCTCTGTAACTATTAATACTGTACATCATTAACCACTTCCCGACCGGCCGTTGCATATAAACGGCCGGACGGTGGCACTGCAGGGTCGGGTGGCCGTTTATGTGTAAAAAAAAAAAAAAAATCCTCATCACCCATCACAAGTAGTACAGTGTCACCAAAAAACGGCCTCCCCGCACCCTGCTTGTGCGCGCTACCTGGGAGCGCTCAGCACCGCGATCCGGAGCCCGCTGTGTCCTGTACGAGGTCCCGATCATGTGATCACTGATTGGCCAATCAGTGATCACATGCAAAGTAGTAAGCAAGATGTCACTTGTGACATCATTGCTTACTACGTGTGAAATCTGTGAATGATCACAGAGGTCACATGGTACAAGGCTATTCACAAAATTGTACCATGTGACAAGCTGTGACAAATCACAGCTCACTCAGTACTTCTCAATGAGTGCAAGAATGCAGACAGAGAGAGAGAGAAATGATTGCTTTTACATCCTATATGGGTGTAAAAGCAATCAGTGTAAAAAAAAATAAAAATCCTCATCACCCCCCACAAGTAGTACAGTGTCACCATGGTGACACTGTACTGCTAGGGTGACAGTATGTAAAAAAAAATTAAAAAATAAAAAATAATACAAAAAAAAAAAAAAAATGTAAAAAAAAAATGTTTAAAAATTATAATTTTTGGTTATAAACGAATTTGGATTTTTTTTTTTTTACTAAAAAGATAGCGGAATAAATTTTGGCTAAGATTTATGATGAAATATTATTTATTTGCAAAATTTTATAGAAAAAACACTTTTTTTCAAAATTTTTGGACATTTCATTTACATAGCAAAAAAAATACAAATCCCAGTGGTGAATAAATACCACCAAAATAAAGCTTTATCTGTCTCAAAAAAATGGTAAAAAATTCATTTGGGTACAGTGTTGCATGACCGCGCAATTGTCATTCAAAATGTGATAGTGCTAAAAGCTGAAAATTGCCCTGGTCAGGAAGGGGGTAAAAGTGTCCGGTCTGGAAGGGGGTAAAAGTGTCCGGTCTGGAAGTGGTTAAATATATTTTCAAATGCAAGCAGTGTAAGCACCTGAATGTTGCCTGGAATCAGCCTCTTGCAGGCCTAGTACAGCAGAGCTGGCGTGTGAGAGGAATAAGCAGCACACAAAGCCAATCAGTTCATCCCTGTGCTGTTTTTCCTTTCACTGTCCAGTCACAGGTTGGGGGCTTGTCCGGGATGACCTAGGCTCAGAAGAAGTGTGTTGAATGATGTTGGTCATCCCTTCTAGTGGAAGAAAAAGTGTACTGCGTGAAAAATTTCTGGACTGAAGGCAAATGTGGCAGCAAAAGCTGTTTTTTGGCAGGAGTTTTTTTTTTAAGGCTACAAAGGCAATTGCTAAAGGGGCCCTCAAAGGGTTTTAACATTTTTTGAACACGCAATTATGTGGTTAAAATCAATAGACTGCATCAGTGCAGATAACTTTTTATTTGGCAAAGCTCATTGTCAATTTTTAGTTGCGCGGTCATGTGATCAATTGCAGACAACTTCAAGTCAGGTGTAACGCAGGATGTAGTCGTGATTTTTCCTCTTTCCCTTTTAATTGGGCAACTCAGACTTAATTACTTTTATTTGTGCAATCTTTAAGTCCAGGATAGGATCTAATGAACACGTTTTCCCTTCTTCCAAAATGATCAATCGCCTAACCGTCACTAACAATTGCTTGTCCAAAATTGAGTGAAATTATTGATCACGCAACTGCACAATTTTTTTTCAGTTGAAATCAAAAGTCGCTGATGTAGCTCCGGCCTTATTCATCGTCAACCCAGAAAGAAATCTTAAAACAAGCCTCCCTGGTATTCTGCCTCCTTTGGGCTCCCGGCACGGATTTGAACCCAAGAGCTTGCGATCGCTTTTGTTTGGTTGCCGTCGGAAGCAAGTTATTCAAGGTCACAGCAAGCAGGAGGCAGCCAGCCACACTTCAAGCAGCTCCCTGGTTGTGTCCTACGGGTTATTTACATTCCGTCTCTTGTCTATTGATTTCCTCACTATCCCTGCAGCTCTGCATTGACTGTATGACCATCATCTGATGAAAAAGATAACACAGGACACACAATGCTGATGAAGGGGAAAAAAAAAAAAAGCAAAATGAATATTCATGAGGGTGCCGAAACCGGTCCTCTACTGCTGATTACAAGGTGAATAAAAGCAGATGAAGATGAATTGATTTGGTCTGAAATGCTTTTGAAACACATTTGTCTCTTATTATGCGCTCCTCGTCTAAATTGCCCTTTTAGGTTTAACTGCTGCACTCCCACCGCACTCCGCTCTTAAAGCTGAACTCCCAGCAAGGGGATGAAAGAGATATACGGGAACTGCTTTACAGGGGTTTGCACAAGATTAGGTAAAAATCCAGGTAGAAGAACAAAATCGTGACCTAATATTGTGTTGGACCGCCTTTGTCATCCAAGATGTCCTGAATTCTCCTGGAAACTGAAAGGTATAAGTTTTGGATGGAGGATAATGGATGCTGATACTAATCTTCATGCAAAAATTGTTGCAGTCCTTGCAACGATGCCGGAGGCAGAAAACGAGCCCAAACTTTGTTTCTTCTCTAAAACTGACCATAGCTCCTACCTCACTGACAACGACCTTCTTGATCCTTTACAGTCTGGCTTTCGCTCACTACACTCCACTGAAACTGCCCTACTAAACCTCACTAATGATCTACTAACTGCTAAAACCAATGGCCACTACTCCATACTCATCCCAACCAATGGCCACTACTCCATACTCATCCCAACCAATGGCCACTACTCCATACTCATCCCAACCAATGGCCACTACTCCATACTCATCCCAACCAATGGCCACTACTCCATACTCATCCCAACCAATGGCCACTACTCCATACTCATCCCAACCAATGGCCACTACTCCATACTCATCCCAACCAATGGCCACTACTCCATACTCATCCCAACCAATGGCCACTACTCCATACTCATCCCAACCGATGGCCACTACTCCATACTCATCCCAACCAATGGCCACTACTCCATACTCATCCCAACTGATGGCCACTACTCCATACTCATCCCAACCAATGGCCACTACTCCACACTCTTACTACTTGACCTCTCTGTGGCTTTTGATATGGTTGACCATCCCCTCAAAAAACGCCACTCTCTTGGTCTCCAAGACTCTGCTCTCTCCTGGTTCTCCTCCTACCTATCGCAGAGCTCCTTCAGCGTTACCTATAACTCTGTCTCCTCCCCACTTCCTCTTTCTGTAGGGGTCCCTCAAGGTTCTGTCCTTGGACCCCTTCTCTTCTCCATCTACACCTCCTCCCTTGGTCACTTGATAAACTCCCATGGCTTTAAGTACCATCTCTATTCTGATGACACACAAATCTATTTTTCTACCCCTCACCTCACCCCTTCAGTCTCCTCTCACATTACTATCCTACTAAGTGACATATCGGCACAGATGTCACTCCACTTCCTCAAACTCAATCTTTCCAAAACTGAGCTCTTTTTATTCCCCCCCCCCCCCCCCGTGCCCCCTCCCCTGACTTCTCCATCAAGATCAATAACACAATCATCAGTCCCTCCCCTCACGCCAGGGTACTCGGTGAAATCCTAGACTCCCATCTGTCCTTTCAGCCCCAAATCCAATCACTGTCCAAATCTTGTAGACTTCCGCAACATCTTCAACCTCTGCAACATCTCCAAGATACGTCCGTTCTTAACCTCGGAAACCACAAAGCAACTTATTCACTCCCTTGTTATCTCTCGCCTTGACTATTGTAACTTTCTCCTCATTGGCCGACCTCATCGCAGGCTATCCCCTTTTCAGTTGATCATGAATGCTGCTGCCAGATTCATCCACCTTACTAATCTGCCAAACCCTCTCTGCCAATCCCTCCACTGGCTTCCCATTGTCCAGCAAATAAAATTAAAAACATTAACAATAACATATAAAGCCATTTACAACTCTTCACCAATTTACATTACCAATCTTGTCTCCAAATATCATCCAAACTATACTCTCCGCTCCTCGCACGACCTCCTGCTCCCTAGCTCCCTTGTCTCCTCCTCCCATGCTCATTTCAAGGACTTCTCCAGAGCCTCCCCCATCCTCTGGAACTCTCTACCCCAATCTATCAGACTATCGCCTACTCTTCCCACTTTCAGGCGATCTCTGAAAATCTATCTCTTCAGGGAAGCCTATCCCGCCCTCAGCTAATAACGGAATCTTCTCTTCCTCCTACCAGTCCATCCCCCACAGTTACTACCTTTTATACCACCAGCCTCTCCCTCCTAGATTGTAAGCTCCCAGGATCAGGGCCCTCCTATCCCTCTTGTATTGAACTGTACTGTTTCTGTATTGTCTCCCGTTATATTGTAAAGTGCTGAGCAAACTGTTGGTGCCATAAATCCTGTATAATAATAACAATAATAATGGCTCTATGATATTGAGGTCTTTCAGGAAAGTTGCGAGACCTCATCTGCATGCTCGTCAAACCGCAATTTGACACCAGCTGTGTGATTTGGAGCATTATCATCTTGGTAAATGGCGCTGACTTCCAGGAACAATGTCTGCACCAATGGGGTGCACATGGTTGGCCAACATTTATATATAGTTAGTGGCAGGGGCGGACTGACAACTCATGGGGCCCCCCGGGCAATAGGGGATCATGGGGCCCCTGTGTCCTTGCCCAAACTCAAAAAAGCCTATGAAAAAGGTACCAGGGGCATCTCATGGGGCCCACTACTGACCCCGGGCCCTCGAGCAGTGCCCGAGTTTCCAAATGGTCAGTCCGCCCCTGGTTAGTGGCAGTGACTCTATCTTTCAAGGTAGTGATGAGACCTGCAGAATACCAAGCCCAAACCATGATTTTGACGCCACCACGCTTTACCGTTGGCACAAGACAGTCCTAGTCTTCTGTTTGCCACGCGTAAACATGCCCGTTGGTTGGAACCAATGTGAACCTTGATTCATTGGACCATATTATAGTCTTCCATTTGTCGACAGACCACGATTTGTGGATGTTGCACCACTCTCTCCTCTTCTGAGCATTAATATTGGTCACTAGCGGTTTGGCAATTGCAGCTCACCCATGAATGTTTTACTTATGGAGTTCCCTCCGCACAGTTTTTGTGGACACGGGCTTTGGAGGACTGAGATTGAGCTCTGCAGTCACTTTTGCAGCAGTTGTTTACTTACTCCGGGTCACAATCCTGCACAATGCACTTTCGTCTCTTTTTTTCAGTTGACCATGTTGACTGCACTTATGCTTATCAGACGACGCTTTCCTGGAAACTGTATATACTGTCATAACCTTTGACACTAGACCTCGCGACACCACAAATCAGTTGGCAAGTTCAGATACAGAGGCACCAGTAGGGTTGCCACCTCATCCCTTTAAAACCGAACACATATTAATTACACAGATTCTGGGGCTGATTAAGGTGGTAATTAAACTCACCCTTGGTTTACACCCAAGCGTTTTCTGCAGCGTTTTTTAGAAATGCACTGCAGTCCATTTACCATGATTATTGATGGGACATGTTCACATCTCCACTTTTTCATTAGGTATGTTTTTTGGAAAGGGTCAGGGACTGTTTTGGACGCCCAAAGTTGCATTTTTGGTTCTATAGCCTTCAATGGAAACTCTGCAGAAAAGCATGTAGTGCATTTTTGCAGCATTTTGCATTTTAAATCTGCCTAGCAACACGAAAAAAAAAAATGACCCCCCCCCCGCAAAACGCATCAAAAATACGTCAAACGCAGGTGCAAAAACGCAACGCAAAATGCAATGCAAAAACCTAGCCTAAGTGCCTTATCTACATTAAGCAGTACACACCCGGCCAATAGACAAAAGGTGGCCAGCAAAATGTACTGCGTCCTCCCGCACATGCGCAGTTTGCGCTCCTGAAGAACCGCGCAGCGGCGCGATTGACAGATCTGAGTATCGGCCCCGTTGCCGGTACCATGTGACCAATCACAGCAGGTCACATGACAGTTGTATACAATGGATGGCTTCATTCATGCCATCCATTGTTTACTACTGCCTAGCTGTGAATGGTCACAGCTAATCACATGCACATGTCATGTGATTAGCTGTGGCCAAATCTCAGCTAAGCACAAAAAAAAAAAAAAAAAAAAAAAAACCTGAATGAATCGATGTCATTCAGGTAAATGCTTGCTTATAGCAAAGTAATCCTTCGCTATAAGCAAACTGTAAAAAAAAAAAAAAATACTGATCACTTCCCCAAAGTAGTACAATGTTTTATGGTAACATTGGTCATAGTGAAATATGAAAAAAAAATCTTAAAGAAAATTAAAAAAATTTATAAAAAATCAAAATAATAAAAAAAAAATATATATATATATATTTTTTTTTCATACTGTCACCAGTCAGTGTCCCCGTTCACCGCCATGCCAGTTATATGATGATGCTGTACTGCACTGGTGACAGTATGTAAAAAAAAAAATTGTGAAAATAATTTGTTGCATTTTTTCATTTTCCGAAAAATTATGACAAAAAAGATACAACTTCAAAAAACTCGCCATGCCTCTTATGAAGTACGTCGGACTGTCTACTCTGCAAAAACGGGTCATTTGGGGGATATCTGTACTGTTCTGACATTTGGGGGATATCTGTACTGTCCTGACATTTGGGGGATATCTGTACTGTCCTGACATTTGGGGGATATCTGTACTCTCCTGAAATTTGGGGGATATCTGTACTGTTCTGACATTTGGGGGATATCTGTACTGTTCTGACATTTGGGGGATATCTGTACTGTCCTGACATTTGGGGGATATCTGTACTGTTCTGACATTTGGGGGATATCTGTACTCTCCTGAAATTTGGGGGATATCTGTACTGTTCTGACATTTGGGGGATATCTGTACTGTCCTGACATTTGGGGGATATCTGTACTGTCCTGACATTTTGGGGGATATCTGTACTGTTCTGACATTTGGGGGATATCTGTACTGTTCTGACATTCTTGGACCTCAAGAAATTAGATTGGCTGTCAGTACTTCAGGATTGATCAATATTCAGATCTATACCATAGTTTGTGAATGCTATAACTTTCCTAAAAACTAAATAATACATCCTAATTTGGGTTATTTTCACCAAAGACATGTAGCAGAATACATCTCGGCCTAAATTTATGAAGAACAATTATTTATTTGCAAACTTTTATAACAGAAACAAAGAAAAAAGTGTTTTTTTTCACAATTTTCGGTCTTTTTTTGATAATTTAGCAAAAAATAAAAACCCCAGCGGTGATTAAACACCACCAAAAGAAAGCTCGGGCACTGCCCGAGGGCCTGGGATCAGTAGGGGGCCCCATGAGATGCCCCTGGTACCTTTCATTGGCTTTTTCATAAGCTTTTTTGAGTGTTTTTTGTTGTTTTCAGTGGGAGGAATAGTGCCCCATATCTGGTGGCAGTGGAAGGGATAGTACCCCATTGTTGTCATTGGGAGGAATAGTGTCCCATAATTGGTGTCAGTGGGAGGAATAGTGCCCCATATCTGGTGGCAGTGGAAGGGATAGTACCCCATTGTTGTCATTGGGAGGAATAGTGTCCCATAATTGGTGTCAGTGGGAGGAATAGTGCCCCATATCTGGTGTCAGTAGAATGGATACTACTCCATTGTTGTCAGTGGGAGGAATAGTGTTCCAACATTAGTGTCAGTGGGAGGAATAGTGCCCCATCTCTGGCGGACTGACCAATTGGAAACTCGGGCACTGTCCGAGGGCCCGGGGTCAGTAGGGGGCCCCATGAGATGCCCCTGGTACCTTTTTCATAAGCGTTTTTGAGTTTGGGCAAGGACACAGGGGCCCCATGATCCCCTATAGCCCGGGGGCCCCATGAGTTGTCAGTCCGCCCCTGTTTGGGGGTGTTAGCATTTGACAACACATCTCTTCTACACTAGTCAAGAGTAAAAAGTTAAAATGCTGTCCTTGCGTGGACTCTTCCTTCTCTTAACCTCAAACTGCTATTGGGGTCCATTGCCATAAGGCCTGAGGAAGGTATAGAATGGACTATTGATGGTGCTGGTTAGGCCAGGCCAGGGACCTCCTGGGGGTTCCTCTGTGCTGGCATTCAAGGGAGGATCTCATGCCGATAGTGCCTCAGTGAATTTGAGGGAAGCAAATTATACTGGGCAGGAGTAGGTTAAAGAGTTGAGATGCTCCCCCAACACTTGACTGTACGCATGGAGGACATGCAGCCTGGCACACGGCAATATTTCGTCCTATGCTGGGTACAGGGTGCCTTTAAAAATGATACAATGTTGATTCAAACTTTGCAGAGATTCCTCTGTGCTTGTGACCTTTAGCTGCGAGCAAAGATGTTGTAATAATTCGGCGCCCTTTCTTTTCTCATCGCCGGCATCTCGTCTCTCTCTCTCTCTCTTTCCATGTGATCTTTCCTCGGAAAGGCTCTAAAAAATGAAAAGCTCATTTTCAGCCCTGCTGCCGAAATGGACTTTCCGGAGTGTGAGCCGCGGAGACATATTCCAATTCGCTGCGCCGACTTCTCTGTTTAACATGCATTGCAGAATCAATTTTCTGTTTAAACTACAGCCTTTTTCTCCTGCGCCATAAATCACTTACCATTTTTATCCCATTCCTTCCCGCCGTATCTCAGGGCTGTGCCGCGACTATACATTACACCGATATCCCATTATTATATATAACTCAGTTAATCTTATTTACCGAGCCTTACAGGCCTCTCTGCTGGATCCTGTGTATTACTAGACAAGCCTGTCTCCACTACGGAGATGCCGGAGCTCGCTTTTATTACACACAATAAAGTGATTGCTCCATCAAGGAGATGTCAATCCATAAAATTAAAATTATGCTGATGAGCACTTGTGTCAAAAGGACCCCGAATTTAAGTCCGCACGTTCCGTCTTGTTGACTGTCTGCTTGCACTTTGTGTGATTTATGGATACTGCCTGCCGTCGCCTGCAAAGAGGAGATATCAGTTCTCTCTTGACAAGGGCAGAGCCCCTTTCTCCGGACCCTCTCTATTCAGTCAGCGCTGCACTTTCATTTTTTTTTTACAATTTGTACGTGCTTTTAAAGTGATTTAGGTCCATGAAATAGTACTACAATACTAAAAACTATGGCTGTTCATAAGATAACTTGTGGCTAAAATAATTCTCAGGTACACTATATGGCCAAAAGTTTTCAAGCACTTGGCCGCTGTGACGGGAGTCATTTTGGGTGGGGGGCCCATGGAACCCAGCTCACTTTAGAGAGGTGGGGAGACCCTTGTCTCAGCTTTCCATATCCCTATTATGGTTAAATCACCCTGTGCCTGTTAGGGGTATAGGCAGGGGGTATAGGCAGGGGCGGATTGACAACTCATGGGGCCCTTGGGCAATAGGGGATCATGGGGCCTCAGCCCTACAAAAGACTTGGTTTGATGAGTTTGATGTAGAGGAACTCAGGTGTTCTGCAAGAACCCTTACCTCAACCCTACTGATCACCACCCATAAAGGCGTGGTTTATGAGCTCTGTTTGGAGGAACTCGGGTGACCTGCACAGAACCCTGACCTCAACCCTGCTGATCACCACCCATAAAGACAAGGTTTGGTGAGCTTGATGTGATGGAACTTGAGTGGTCAACACAGATCCATGACCTTAACTCTGCTGAACACCTTTGGGATCAATTGGAATGTTAAGCCAGTTCTCCTCATCCAACATCTGTATGTGACCTCACACAAAAGTGTGTGTGTGTGTGTGTGTGTGGGGGGGGGGGGGTTCAACAACTCTGTGTTATTATACTCCATGTTAATATACAGTACTTGATTTTGTAATGGAATGCTCAACATACTCACATAAGTGTGGTGGTCAAGTATTTACACTTTTTAACAATGTAACAGTTTAAAAATATGATGGATTAGTCCCCTATTAAACATTCATTCTGATCGGGTCCACCTGCCCATTTTTCAGGCATACCTCGAATGGACATGTGTCCGTTTACACCAACCAACATCCGATCCGATAAAAAGAGATGAATGGAAATCCATTTCCCTTCCGTCCGGCGGATTTTATCTGACTGCACATAGAGGACAGTGGGCTGTGTCCGCTCTGTATAAGCAGAGCGGACACAGACCTGTCATCAGCTTGCTCAGAGGGGATCAGCAGACAGATCCCACGCTGAGTATAGGTGGATCTGATGACAGGTCCGCCCCGTGTGAATGGGGCCTTAAAATTACAAATCAACTGTTCAAAAAAAAAATAAACAATACGTACATATAGTATATGGTGTCCAGCTTTTATAAAGAATTTTTGTTTGCTTGTTTTTTTGTTTTACTGTTATTTTATCAACAGGATAAAAATCCTGAATTTCACTTGGAACTCTCCAGCTTTCAATATAGTACAATGCTTGAACAACCAATGTCAACCGACAAACAATTCATGTTGTTTAATTATATTTTGTATCTAATACCCTGGTGCCCAACCTGCAGCCTGAGGATCGCATGTAGCCCTTTGGTGTATGATATGCAGCCCACTACTTTAGCAGTCTGTATTGGGAACATTGATTAGGGTGATAGTATACTACTTTTGTATTTTCTTCTGCAGTCATCCCTAGCCAAAAACGTATCCTGTCCACACTCTCTGACCTTCATTTTCTTTATTAGGTCTGCAGTTTCTGACAGTTCTCTCAAGCATTACATATGTTGAACATTATGTGGCCTTTTTGGTGATATCAAGGGCTGCATTGAGGCCCCATTTAGCTCATAAGTTGACAACCACTGATCTGGTACAATAAAGCAGTGGAGGCATTCTAGGTGGTTCCTTTATTTCTTTTGAGGATCACTGGAACCAGTTGAAATATATTAGGAAATATGGTTTACTGTAAGTACATCAGTTGGGAGAGGAGGGATAGAGCCGTCAATGAAATTATGAATAACTCTAGTGAGGTAATCAGAAGTGATCCAGAAACGTTCTTGCAGTTTTGGTGGATGTAGGTGCAACCCAGGAGTTGCAGGTTGCTGATCATGAAAATCCATATCTCAGCATCACGGCCATCCTATTATTTTATGATGGATATTTGTACACCCATGGCACCAATATTGAATAGAAAGGGAGCTGGATTCCATGTTTTGTGTGATCAGGTTAGAACACAGTAGAGCGAGACAGATCAATATCAGATGGAAGGAGATTAATCAGGTTTACTATATGGATGGAGATTAACCAGGTATATAAGATAGAAGGAGGTCAACTGGGTATATCAGATGGAAGAAGGTCAACCAAGTACATCAGGTGGAAGGAGATCAACCCGGTATATCAGATAGAAGAAGGTAATCATGTATATCAGATGGAAGGAGGTGAACCAGATTTATCAGATAGAAGAAGTTCAACCAGGTGTATCAGATGGAAGGAAGTCAACCAGGTATATCAGACTGAAGGAGATCAACCAGGTTTATTATATGGAAGGAGATCAACCAGATATATCAGATTGAAGGAGATCAACCAGGTATACCAGATGGAAGGAGGTAATCAGGTATATCAGATGGAAGGAGGTGAACCAGATTTATCAGATAGAAGAAGTTAAACCAGGTATATCAGATGGAAGGAAGTCAACCAGGTATATCAGACTGAAGGAGATCAACCAGGTTTATTATATGGAAGGAGATCGACCAGGTATATCAGATTGAAGAACATCAACCAGGTGTATCAGATTGAAGGAGATCAACCAGGTATATCAGAATGAAGGAGATCAACACGGTATATCAGATAGAAGAAGTTCAACCAAGTATATTAGATGGAAGGAGAACAATAGGGTATATTAGATGGAAGGAGGTTAATCAGGTATATCAGATGGAAGGAGATTAACCCAGTATATCAGATGGAAGAAGGTTAATCACATGATAGGAGGTCAACAAGGTATATCAGATAGAAGGAAGTCAAAAAGGTATATCAGATAGAAGAAGGTCAACCAAGCATATCAGGTGGAAGGAGATCAGCCAGGGATATCAGATGGAAGGAGATCAACCAAGTCTATCAAATGGAAAGAAGTCAACCAAGTGTATCAAATGGAAGGAGATCAATCGGGTATTTCAGATGAAAGGAGATCAACCAGTTATATCAGATAAAAGAAGGGCAACCAGGTACAGTATATCAAATGGAAAGAAGTCAACCAAGTGTATCAGATGTAAAGAGATCAGCCAGGTAGAGTATACCAGATGGCAGGAGGTTAATTTAGGTATATCAGATGCAAGGAGATAAACTAGGTATATCAAATGGAAAGAGATCAACAAGGTATGTCAGATGGAAGGTCAACCAGGTATGACAGATGGAAGGAAGCTAATCGGGTATATCGGATGGAAGGAGGTCAACCAAGTATATCAGATGGAAGGAGATCAGCCAGGTACAATATATCAGGTGGAAGGAAATCATCCAGGTACAGTATATCAGATGGAAGGAGGTTAATTCAGGTATATCAGATGGAAGGAGATCAGCCAGGTATATAAGATGGTGGGAGACCAACAAGGTATGTTAGATGGAAGGTCAACCAAGAATGTCAGAAGGAAGGAGGTCAACCAGATTTGCTAGATGGAAGGAGGTCAATCAGAAATTTCACATAGAAGGAGATTAACATATACAGTATATCAGATGGAAAGGGTGCATGAAAATGTTAGAGAATAATACTTGCAATATACACATATGTGAACACACAGACACATACAAAAATAAATAGGGCCACATACACTATAAAGTTAAACTAAACCCATCAATGTAACTCTTTCTCAAATAATTATACTCAAGGCATACCATGAATGATATTCATCACAGTTGCATGCGCTCTCAACAAAACTGTCAAGCCATCAAATGGCTGGTGTCATAGCTGATCATGCAGCACCATGGTAACTACAAATCAAACAAGAGACTAAGATGGCAAATTCCTTGGCTGTAATGGAAAGGGGGGGGCAGTTCCTATATCTATCAAAGTTTCCAGGCTGCAGATTTTCCCATTCTCTCAAACTTTCAAAATGATTAGGTTGATCTTAACATAATTCAACACCATCAATTATTTGTTTATTCTACATTATGAAGAACCTACCAGAAGATATCCATGCCATTGTTTGGAAAAGCTACAACTTTATCAGTTTGGAGAATCTGGTTTGTCTTGAATATTTTGGTGGTGGGACATCCCACCACCAAAGTGTTCAAGACAAATCAGCGTCTAATAAATCCTGCCAAAAGCCATGTAAAAGTGAACTACCAGTTTTAGGTTGAGTTTGCAATTTTTCAATCAACAGTTTACTCCAAAACCAAAAAAAATTATCTTTCAAGCTCATTAACAGGCAGAGACGGAGATGCGTGCAACATTCCTTCGTGTCATTGCTGATTAACAGAAACAATATAATTAGCACAAAGCTCCTTATATCCCTTCCCCGGTTCTATTCCCCCGCAGACCCAGGCCTGGGGCTCCATTCTTCAGAGGAGACATGAAGAATCTTTTATGATAATTGCATTCCTTGTTTTGCTTTTTGTTCTTTTTTATGTAGAGAAGATTTTATTTATTGCTCCCCGATCTTATCTAAGCCTTTATTTTTATTAGACAAATACTCTTGAAATATAAATATAACTGAGCTGGACTTGTAAAACGTAGAAGTAAATAGAGAAAAGCAGCATAAACCAATTACACATAAATGGTGGCTCTAATCTTACTGTGACTTTGTACGGCAGCAGGGAAAAAAAACAGCAATCAGCATTACCTGGAAGAGAAGAGAAAAATAGATAAGGATATGGAAGGTATGAAGAGTGTTAAAAATATAAAATAATAAAGTCTAGATAATAAGAATTATACACAACAAATTCAATGACTACCTTAGTGAAAACAATGGTATCAATGATAGATAGATAGATAGATAGATAGATAGATAGATAGATAGATAGATAGATAGATAGATAGATAGATAGATAGATAGATAGAAAGATAGAGAGATAGATAGAGAGAGAGAGAGGTAGATAGATAGATATGGATGGACAGATGGATGGAAAGATAGATAAATAGATAAGAAATGGATGGAAAGGTAGGTATGGAATGGATGGAATGATAGATAGGTAGATAGATGGATAGATAGATAGGTAGATAGATAGGTAGATAGATAGATAGATAGAGAGAGAGAGAGAGAGAGAGAGAGAGAGAGAGAGGTAGATAGATAGATATGGATGGACAGATGGATGGACAGATGGATGGAAAGATAGATAAATAGATAAGAAATGGATGGAAAGGTAGGTATGGAATGGATGGAATGATAGATATGTAGATAGATGGATAGATAGATAGATAGATAGATAGATAGATAGATAGATAGATAGATAGACAGATAGATAGATAGATAGATAGATAGATAGATAGATAGATAGATAGATAGATAGATAGAGGGCTTTTTTTCAGTGAGAACATGGGGGGAATGCAGTTCCGGCACCTCCAGCATTGAATGAATGTAATGGCAAGGGGTGGTGGGGTGTGCTGGAGAATCCATTAATGCTGGTTGCTAGGGGATCTATTGCCACTGGTGAGGATCTATTACCACTGGTAGGGATCTGTTTTTGTGTGAGTTTCTGTTGTTGCTGGTGGAGATCTATTGCTGCTGGAGGGGTATTATGTTGCTGGTAGGGGTCTACTGTTGAGTGAGAGATTGCTGGCTGCTGGGATATCTGTTGTTGCTGCTGGGAGAATTCTAGTGATATTGGGGTAGATCTTTTGTTGCTGGGGGTGAACATGTGTTATGGGTGGCCCATTGTTGTTATGTGGGGGATCTATTGTTGCTGATGTGGGGTCTATTGTTGCCAAAGGGAATCTATTATTGCTGGAGTGGTGTCTATTACTGGGGGAACCTATTATTGCTGGGGGAGTCTATTGATGTTTTGGGGATATATTGTTGCTGGGGGGTCTATTGTTGCTGGAGTGGTGTCTATTACTGGGGGAACCTATTATTGCTGGGGGAGTCTATTGATGTTTTGGGGATATATTGTTGATGGGCGGTCTATTGTTGCTGGAGTGGTGTCTATTACTGGGGGAACCTATTATTGCTGGGGGAGTCTATTGATGTTTTGGGGATATCAAGGGCGGACTGACCATTTGGAAACTCGGGCACTGCCCGAGGGCCCGGGGTCAGTAGGGAGCCCCATGATGACCCTGGTACCTTTTTCATAGGCTTTTTTGAGTTTGGGCAAGGACACAGGCGCCCCATGATCCCCTATTGCCCGGAGGCCCCATGAGTTATCAGTCTGCCCCTGGGGGATATATTGTTGCTGGGGGGTCTATTGTTGCTGGATGCAGGGAATCTATTTTACTGCTTTCCTTGTTATCATTAACAAATTCCATACAAATTATTTAGCACCACAAAATGATACTTGTGTCTGTATTCTCTAAAAGGGACGGTACTGGGAGGTGGGTAGGGAGTGGAACAAAGGGACGGTGCTCAGAGGAGGGTAGGGGGCAGAAACAAGGGGGCGGAGACTCCGAAAGGGGGAGTTCCTGTACCTATTGTCTGAGAATAAAAGCGATAGATAGATAGGTAGATAGATAGATTATAGATAGATAGATAGATAGATAGATTGATAGATAGATTATAGATAGATAATAGATAGATAGATAGATAGATAGATAGAGGATGGATAGATAGATAGATAGATAGATAGATAGATAGATAGATAGATAGATTATAGATAGATAGATAGATAGATAGATAGATAGATAGATAGAGGATGGATAGATAGATAGATAGATAGATAGATAGATAGATAGATAGATTATAGATAGATAGATAGATAGATAGATAGATGGGTGAGATCGCAGTGACATACAGATACCAATAGGGGAGGAATTTCCAAATCGTTATACTGAATATACTAATGAAATAGATGACAAAAACATACAAGAGATATCTTAAAATGGTTATAGAATAAACCGAGGAGAATACCACAAGCAGACCCAGAACTATAGGCAGGTGAGGGTCTATGTAAGACCAGAGCACTTTGTCCCACCACACAAGCTTCCCCTGGTCAGTCCAATCATCCTTCCTGAACTCCGGCTTTCATTCAAATATATCCCACAATACCCAGACAGGATATACCGTACATCCACTTTTTGTTCACCATATACTTTTGCCAACCCAGTTATTACATTGTGAATATACCAGTGACATCATCATTGGCTGCATACTGTAGCCTGTGCAAAAAGAAGAACTGTGGGAGGGGCTCATCAGGCCCCACCCACTATAGGCTGTCTGAAGAAAGAGACAAGATGGCGGATACAAGACCAATCACCCTGCACACCGAGCAGTAACTAGTATTTACTAGAAGTGTTATATGCTCTGGTTTTTATTGCCCCCCCGTGTCCCTGCAGGCAGCATTCACCCTCTTTATTTGCCCTGGAAGCCATTGGCTCGGGTGCATAAAATGATGGAAAATCCAACATTTTACAGTCACAGGAACTCTTCCAACTGGACACCTGTTCCTATAACAATTATCTAAGAGGGGATTTATTTTCACTATGAAGGGATCTTCTCCTGTTTCCTGTTGAGTCTTCAGGACAGGAAGTGAAGGAAAATTCCCCCAATGGGGCACCAACACGGGTCTTAACCATTCCCTGCTGGACAAAATGTCGGCTTTACATGCACTTTAACCAGTTCAGCTCTCACACATGGACACACCTACGGACCAGAACTATTTTTGAATATCTGCTACTGGCCTGTTAATTTGCCAATATCTTTCTCTTTAATTAGGTTAAAGTGATTCTAAAGGTTGTATTTTTTTGTTGTAAAAACAAACGTTATACTTATCTGCTCCGTGTAGTTTTTTTGCACGGAAAAACCCAGATCCTCCTCTTCTTAGGTCCCCCACAGACGCTCCTGGCTCCTCCCCCTTGCCGAGTGCCCCCAAATGCAAGCCTCTTGCTATGGGGGCACTCAAGCAGACTCGCTCCTGAGCCGCACGTCTGTGAATGGACATTGTCCATTCACACACGTAGTGCAGATTGTCCTTACCCCCCACTCTATTCTCATTGGCTCACTGGTTGTGATTGACAGCAGCCGGAGCCAATAGTTACTACTGCTGTGTGAGCCAATAAGGAAAGAGACCCGGGACAACCTCAGCTCTCATGCACATTGCACATTGCTAGACCGAGATAGGGCTCAGGTAAGTATTGGGGGGGCTGGAGGGGGAGCTGCACCCAGAGGGTTTTTTTTTACTCCTTCATGCATAGAATGCATGAAGATCAAAAACCTTCTGCCTTTAGAACCACTTGTGCACAGCCATACCTATTTTTTTTTAAGACAAACAAAATATTTTTGGTAATTATCTTGCAAAAATTCTTCTTTTTTGCAAATTATAGACAATTTATAGACAAAAAACACATTTTTTTTCTACCTTGATCAATGTTGGATTAAAAAAAAAAACATAGTGACTGTAGATAAAAAGCACAGTGGCTTAGTAGTTAGCACTTCCCCCTGGCAGTACTGGGGTCGTTGGTTCGAATCCCAACCACAGCACCACCTGCCTGGAGTTTGCATGTTCTGTTCCTGCATGGGTTTCCTCCAGGTACTCCGGTTTCCTCCCATGCTCCAAAAAACATGCTGGTAGGTTAATTGGCTCCTGTCTAAATTGTTCTGTGTATGTGTGAGTTAGGGACCTTAGATTGTACGCCCCTTGAGGGTTAGGGACCTTAGATTGTATGCCCCTTGAGGGTTAGGGACCTTAGATTGTACGCCCCTTGAGGGTTAGGGACCTTAGATTGTACACCCCTTGAGGGTTAGGGACCTTAGATTGTACGCCCCTTGAGGGTTAGGGACCTTAGATTGTACACCCCTTGAGGGTTAGGGACCTTAGATTGTACACCCCTTGAGGGTTAGGGACCTTAGATTGTACGCCCCTTGAGGGTTAGGGACCTTAGATTGTACGCCCCTTGAGGGTTAGGGACCTTAGATTGTACACCCCTTGAGGGTTAGGGACCTTAGATTGTACGCCCCTTGAGGGTTAGGGACCTTAGATTGTACGCCCCTTGAGGGTTAGGGACCTTAGATTGTACGCCCCTTGAGGGTTAGGGACTGATGTGAATGTACAATATATATGTAAAGCGCTGCATAAATTGACGGCGCTATATAAGTACCTGAAATAAATATACCATAATTTTTTTTCTGCTTATACATTAATATTATGATTCAGGTACATAGCAAAGTTAGTTACAAACAAATAAAGATTTTTTTTTGTTATATTTGTGCGTTTTTAAAATGCAACAGTAAAAATAAATAAATACATCAATAAAATGTTTAAAAAAGTTTTATTAATAATGGTTAGAAACATTGTATATTGAATTTTGTAGGTGTCAGTGGGAGAAATAGTGCCCCATATCCCCTGTCAGTGGAAGGGATAGTACCCCATTGTTGTTGTCAAGGGGATGAATAGTGCCCCATCATTAGTATCAGTGGGAGGAATAGTGCCCCATCATTGGTGTCAGTGGGAGGAATAGTGCCCCATATGTAGTGTCAGTGGTAAGAATAGTTCCCCATCTCTGGTGTCAGTGGAAGGGATAGTACTCCATTGTTGTCAGTGGGAGGAATAGTGTCCCATCATTGGTATCAGTGGGAGAAATAGTGCCCCATCTCTGGTGTCAGTGGAAGGGATAGTACCCCATTGTGGTCCGTGGGAAGAATAGTGTCCCATTATTGGTGTCAGTGGGAGGAATAGTGCCCCATATCTGGTGTCAGTGGAAGAGCTAGTACCCCAATGTTGTTGTCAGTGGGAGGAATAGTACCCCATATCTGGTGTCAGTGGAAGAGATAGTACCCCATTGTTGTTGTCAGTGGGAGGAATAGTTCCCCATCTCTGGTGTCAGTTGAAGGGATAGTACCCCATTGTGGTCCGTGGGAGGAATAGTGTCCCATTATTGGTGTCAGTGGGAAGAATAGTGCCCCATATCTGGTGTCAGTGGAAGAGATAGTACCCCATTGTTGTTGTCAGTGGGAGGAATAGTGTCCCATTATTGGTGTCAGTGAGAGGAATAGTGACCCATATCTGGTGTCAGTGGAAGGGATACTACTCCATTGTTGTCAGTGGGAGGAATAGTGTCCCATCATTGGTGTCAGTGGGAGAAATAGTGCCCCATCTCTGGTGTCAGTGGAAGAGATAGTACCAGGGGCGGACTGACCATTTGGAAACTCTGGCACTGCCCGAGGACCCGGGGTCAGTAGGGGGCCCCATGAGATGCCCCTGGTACCTTTTTCATAAGCGTTTTTGAGTTTGGGCAAGGACACAGGGGCCCCATGATCCCCTATTGAATTTTCAGTCCGCCCCAGGATAGTATCCTATTGTTATTGTGAGTAGGAGGAATAGTGCCCCATTTTTGGTGACAGTGGAAGGACTAATGCTAGAGATGAGCGAATCGAACCTGGCGAAGTGGAATTCGTTTCGAATATCAGGAAAAATTCAATTCGCATCGAATCCGAATTTTAGCAAACTTCGGGTGCACGAATCGAATTTTTCCCGATCAGCCGGCAAAAGTGTCACTGCAGAGAGCTCCGCTATTACTGACAGTTCTGACAGTTCATTTACAGCGGTTGAAACATTGTATCTATTTGTTTCCATTTAGGATACAGATGTTTTTATTCGGAAATAAATAGATACAATGTTTCAACCGCTGTAAATGTGAAGGAACTGTCAGAAATAGCGGAGCTCTCTGCAGATACACTTTTTGCTGTACTGGAATTCTTCTTCTTTTCATTCTTCTTCTTTTCATTCTTCTTCTTCTTCTTTTCATTCTTCTTCTTCTTCTTTTCATTCTTCTTTTCATTCTTCTTCTTCTTCTTTTCATTCTTCTTTTTCTTCTTCTTCTTCTTTTCATTCTTCTTCTTCTTCTTTTCATTCTTCTTCTTCTTCTTTTCATTCTTCTTCTTCTTTTCATTCTTCTTCTTCTTCTTTTCATTCTTCTTTTCATTCTTCTTCTTTTCATTCTTCTTCTTCTTCTTTTCATTCTTCTTTTCATTCTTCTTCTTCTTCTTTTCATTCTTCTTTTCATTCTTCTTCTTCTTTTCATTCTTCTTCTTCTTCTTTTCATTCTTCTTCTTCTTCTTTTCATTCTTCTTTTCATTCTTCTTCTTCTTCTTTTCATTCTTCTTCTTCTTCTTTTCATTCTTCTTTTCATTCTTCTTCTTCTTCTTTTCATTCTTCTCCTTCTTTTCATTCTTCTTTTCATTCTTCTCATTCTTCTTTTCATTCTTCTTTTCATTCTTCTTCTCATTCTTCTTTTCATTCTTCTTCTTCTTTTCATTCTTCTTCTTCTTCTTTTCATTCTTCTTTTCATTCTTCTTCTCATTCTTCTTTTCATTCTTCTTCTTCTTCTTTTCATTCTTCTTCTTCTTTTCATTCTTCTTCTTCTTTTCATTCTTCTTTTCATTCTTCTTCTTTTCATTCTTCTTTTCATTCTTCTTCTTCTTCTTTTCATTCTTCTTTTCATTCTTCTTCTTCTTCTTTTCATTCTTCTTTTCATTCTTCTTCTTTTCATTCTTCTTTTCATTCTTCTTCTTTTCATTCTTCTTCTTCTTCTTTTCATTCTTCTTTTCATTCTTCTCATTCTTCTTTTCATTCTTCTTTTCATTCTTCTTCTCATTCTTCTTTTCATTCTTCTTCTTCTTTTCATTCTTCTTCTTCTTCTTTTCATTCTTCTTCTTCTTCTTTTCATTCTTCTTCTTTTCATTCTTCTTATTCTTCTTTTCATTCTTCTTTTCATTCTTCTTCTTTTCATTCTTCTTCTTCTTTTCATTCTTCTTCTTCTTTTCATTCTTCTTCTTTTCATTCTTCTTTTCATTCTTCTTTTCATTCTTCTTTTCATTCTTCTCATTCTTCTTTTCATTCTTCTTCTTCTTCTTTTCATTCTTCTTTTCATTCTTCTCATTCTTCTTTTCATTCTTCTTTTCATTCTTCTTCTCATTCTTCTTTTCATTCTTCTTCTTCTTCTTTTCATTCTTCTTCTTCTTCTTTTCATTCTTCTTTTCATTCTTCTTCTTCTTCTTCTTTTCATTCTTCTTCTTCTTTTCATTCTTCTTTTCATTCTTCTTCTTCTTCTTCTTCTTCTTCTTCTTCTTATTCTTCATCGTGGCCCGTGACTGCCCAAATGAGTGAAGTGTGCGGTGATTCTAAGATCGACGGCACTCATCTGCATGTCATACTGACTGACAGTATTATTTCTCTTCCCCAGCAGACTCCAAGGGCATTTAAATTAAAGGTACAGTGTTCTGCACTAATATAAAGGCTCTCTGAAGCCTAGAAACCCTTTTAATAAGTTAAATTCGCGGCGAATAAATTTGCATCGAATCAAATTTCTCCCGCAAATTCGGCGAATCAGCCGAATCGAATTTTTGAATAATTCGCTCATCTCTAACTAATGCCCCAAGAGCTGAATAAAGGTAAGCAAAGGGCCACATCAGGCCCACAGGCCATAGTTTGGAGGCCCCTGGATTGGGGCATCTGCAGCAAGCTAGAGCCCAGGGGGAGGAAGGGTGGATAAACATCTGCGCAATGTTTATAAACACTTGGGCAGATTTACTAAAACTAGAGGACTCAGAATCTGGTACAGCTGTGCATGGTAGCCAATCAGCTTCTAGATTCTATTAAACTTTGAAAATAAAACCTAGAAGCTGATTTGTTTCTCTGCAGAGCTGCACCAGACTTTGCACTCTCCATTTTTAGTAAATAGTCCCCACTGTGCCAGTGCAAAAGCTGCTGTATTTACACAGCAACTGCCGGTTGTCATTTTGAGAGCTGGGAATTGCCAATAAATACAGGGAGGGGAGCAGCAGCGGGGGCAGAATGACATCCTCTGTACATCGATGAGTTTTTTGAGGAGGAAGCATGTCCCCACAACTGGTAATGATAGGAATGGTTTAGTAGCCAAAAAGCTCCCACAGTTTTCACAATTTCTCTGTTTACCAGGGTCAACCTAGAGCGGCCGCCTCGTACGCGATTTCATGCCAGTACCGCGACGTAACATGAGCACATGACGTGACTTTATCATAAAACAGAACTTCAGGAAAACTCGAGAGGGCAAGTAAATCCGTACAGATGTGAGATTGGATTTACCGCCAGCCATTAACATGCACAGTCTGCTGCTTTCAGAATGATATTGTAATATCGATATTTACAGCGACGTTCCCGGGTGCGCTGCACTTAGATGTCTGACGGCGAAGATCTGCTCAGTTAAGTTTTAGGCCCAAAACTGAAAAAGACAGTAAATATTTTTATTGTCGCCATAAGAAGATACAGCTCGCTGTTTAGAGACGGTCCTCGGGTCTATTAATAAAACAAGAGGCGGAATATCAATAGGCGCTGATACAAGGATGAAAGAACTCATATCTTGTCTGCCGGCGTTGGGGCCTATTCATAGTCTACGTATGGCCCAAAGTTTTTAGGTGAAGTTAGAAGAACCCGTGCCAGGATTCTCTGTACTAACATTGAGATTTACCCCTCTTTCGATCCCAGAGACCTTTAGTGATGGGCAAGTCTGCTTGGGCTGGACTTGAGGCACGTTCGGTAAAGTCCGCAAATGGTGCACTTTTTTTTCGAGAAAATCTTTTTTGGAAGAGAAGAGCCTCTGGGCATTCCCCGACTCAACAATCAAAACATAACTATAATAAACGAAAAAACAAACTAGTATGGCACTCAACAACCATGACTGTAAACTGCCTCGGATAGGTGACCCATGAGGACGGTCAATGACCATAGCAGTCGTAATATCTCAAGAGAACTAAGGTAGTCAAGGGAGGGGACCTTGTATCACAGGTCTGCAGTAAAAATGATCACATAACCTCTGTACAAGGGGTCATTAGACCATTAGAGAATCATTAAACCATTAGCTAGATACCATATAACCTTCCCAAAGCAAAAACAGGGCCTTCACAGGCACCATCGGTAAAGTCCACAAATTGTGCACTTTTTTTTTATTTTTAATCAAATATTTTTGGGGTTTTTGCTAGAGAAGAGGTACAAAACAGAGCCTCTGGGCATTTCCCGACTCAACAATCAAAACATGACTATAATAAACGAAAAAACAAACTAGTATGGCACTCAACAGCCATGACTGTAAACCGCCTCGGATAGGTGACCCACGAGGACGGTCAATGACCATAGCAGTCGTAATATCTCAAGAGAACTAAGGTAGTCAAGGGAAGGGACATTGTATCACAGGTCTGCAGTAAAAATGATCACATAACCTCTGTACAAGGGGTCATTAGACCATTAGAGGGTCATTAAACCATCAGCTAGATGCCATATAATCTACCCAAAGCAAAAACAGGCCCTTCCCAGGCATGTTCGGTAAAGTCCGCAAATTGTGCACTTTTTTTTTTTTCAATAAAATCTTTTTTTGGTTTTTGCAAGAGAAGAGGTACAAAACAGAGCCTCTGGGCATTCCCCAACTCAACAATCAAAACATAACTAACATAAATGAAAAAACAAACTAGTATGGCACTCAACAACCATGACTGATCCATGAGGACGGTTAATGACCATAGCAGTCGTAATATCTCAAAAGAACTAAGGTAGTCAAGGGAGGGGACATTGCATCACAGGTCTGCAGTAAAAATAATCACATAACCTCTGTATAAGGGGTCATTAGAGGGTCATTAAACCATCAGCTAGATACCATATAACCTTCCCAAAGCAAAAACAGGGCCTTCACAGGCACCATCGGTAAAGTCTGCAAATTGTGCACTTTATTTTTAATCAAATTTTTTTTGGTTTTGCAAGAGAAGAGGTACAAAACAGAGCCTCTGGGCATTTCCCAACTCAACAATCAAAACATAACTAACATAAATGAAAAAACAAACTAGTATGGCACTCAACAACCATGACTGTAACCCGCCTCGGATAGGTGACCCATGAGGCCGGTCATTGACCATAGCAGTCGTAATATCTCAAGAGAACTAAGGTAGTCAAGGGAGGGGACATTGTATCACAGGTCTGCAGTAAAAACCATTAGAGGGTCATTAAACCATCAGCTAGATACCATATAACCTTCCCAAAGCAAAAACAGGGCCTTTCCAGGCACCATCTGTAAAGTCCACAAATTGTGCACTTTTTTTTATTTTTAATCAAATATTTTTTGCTAGGGTGACAGTATTTTAAAAAAAAAACCCATAAACAATATATATATATATAATGGTTTTAATATTTATTATATTATATACTATATTATATTATGTATGTGTATGTGTATATATAAAATCATAAATATATATATAGTTATTATGTATGTATTGTGTGTGTATTTATATATATATATATATATATATATATATATATATATATATATAGTTTTTATATATTATATATATATAGATAGACAGACAGTATATTTATATTTAAAATTTTTAATGTTTATTATATTATATCTATGTATGAATATGTGTGTGTGTGTCTATATATATATATATATATATATATATATATATATATATATATATATAATAATATACATAATATAGTATACAATATAATAAATATTAAAACATAAAAAAAAATATACATATGTATATATACATATATATATATATATTTACAATTATATGTATATATATATACACAAATTTTTATTTTTATCTTTTATTTATATACTATTTCTATCTTATTTTATTGAGAGGTTATGAAACAATACTTCATTGAAGTCTATGTCACCACACATGCAGGGTGGTGAGTTGCACTAAATAAATATGCAGCATGTTTGCATTTGTATGCATTACATCTCATGCAGCTCAACACAAATGGGGTGAGTGAACCGTTTCTCTACCGTTTTCTATCCTCTTTTTCTATTACACCTTTGTGCTTTTGCTTGCAGTCAATAAAAAAACTCAAGACAGTAGATCATCAGGTTTTGAAATACTCAGACCAGCCCGTCTGGCACCAACAACCATGCCACATTCAAAGTCACTTAAATCCCTTTTCTTTCTCATTCTGTTGCTCAGTTTGAACTTCAGCAAGTTGTTTTGACCACGTCTAGCTGCCTAAATGCATTGAGTTGCTGCCATGTGATTGGCTGATTAGCAATTTGTGTTATCAATCAATTGAACCTGTGCACCCAATAAAGTGGCGGGTGAGTGTTTATCATACATTGGCGCTCACCTCCGCACGAGTAGCTTAAAGCCACAGGGCCCCTCGGGCTGAACACCTCTTGGCACGCACCCCCTCTGCCTATGGCATGTTACGGCACAACTGCTGTCCCTCCACGCCGCTCGGTATTGTAGCTGACAAGCAGAAGATGTGCGCTCCCACCATGCTGGCTGTGATTCTGAGGAACTGTCATTTGGCTTCAAGCGATGTCAGAGTGAGCTTAGGTTACGATTCTGCAGAGAGGCCGGGGTCGTACGCCTTGGGGGCGATTTACATGACAGTTATATATGAATAAAAAACAATATTCAATTATAGTGACGCTGAACAACACTGTAAATAACATCCTGTGTCAACCTAAAGTGGCTGTAAACCTCAGACATGAAATATGAACAAAGCATATCCCTCTATAGTGTGTACTTGTCTCAATCCAGAGCACTAAGTGTCATTTCCGTCTGCTGCTTCCTTCCTCTGCTATCAGCCTGAGTCACTTCTGACAGGTTTTCCTGACACCAAAAGAAAAATGGTGACGGGGAGGGAGCTCCAACACACAGCCTGTGATTGACAGCCTCAGCTCTGTTCCTGTGTGCTGTGTAAGGGGGGGTGTGTCTCTTCCCTCCAATCAGCTCTCAGAACTAACTTTCCTCACCGAGCTCTGCAGTGTGTAATTTCAGCTCTCCTTCCCCTTCTTTCTGAAATCTCAGACAAGCTTTATACATTCTGGACTTTGAATGGATGTAGAGAAGAGAATACCGCAGATTAACAGGTATAACTTATGTAGGAGGATTTGTTTCACCTTTGTGCATCACCTGAGGCCAGTCACTCCCATTCTAACCGCACATGCGCGGCTCCGGGAGCGAGCAGCATGGCGATCGACTGATCGACGGAAAGAGCCGAAGATGTCAGCTCGATCATGTGATCAGCTGTGTCCAATCACAGCTGATCACATGTAAATAGTGAAATGCCAGTTATCGGCATTTCTCTCCTCGCGAGTTGTCACACTGACAGAGGAGAGACAGTAATCAGCATTCCTCGGAGGGGACATGTACACTGGTCATCAAAGCACTGATGATCAGTGTGGCCCCAGAAGTGCCACCTGTCAGTGTCCACCAATGCCAGCTGTCAGTGCTCATCCATGCCACCTGTCAGTGCCCATCAATGCCACCTGCCAGTGCCACATATCAGTGCCTACCAGTGCACATCAATGCCACATATCAGTACCTACCAGTGCACATCAATGCCACATATCAGTACCTACCAGTGCACATCAATGCCACATATCAGTGCCCATCTGAGCTGCTTTTCAGTGTCACATATCAGTGCCAGTCAGTGCCACCTATAAGTGCTGCCAGTCAGTGCCACCTATCAGTGCCAGTCAGTGCCGCCTATCAGCGCCAGTCAGTGCTGCTGATCAGTGTGCATCAGTGCCGCCTATCAGTACCCATCAGTGTCGCCTAACAGTGCCAGTCAGTGCCACCTAACAGTGCCACCTATCAGTGCCGCCTATCAGTGCCAGTCAGTGCCGCCTATCAGTGCTGCCTATCAGTGCCAGTCAGTGCCGCCTATCAGTGCCGCCTATCAGTGCCATATATCAGTGCTGACTCTCAGTGCCCATCAGTGATGCCTGTCAATGCCCATCAGTGCCACCTACTAGTGCCTCTGCATCAATGCCCATCAGTGCCACCTACTAGTGCCTCTGCATCAATGCCCATCAGTGCCACATATCAGTGCCCATCACTGCATCCTCATTAATGCACATCAGTGAAGGAGAAAAATCACTTATTTACATAATTTTATAACAAAAACTAAGAAGAAAACGTGTTTTTTTTTTAATTTTCTGTTGTTTTTGGTTTGTTTAACAAAAAATAAAAAATCCCAGAGGCGATTAAATACCATCAAAATAAAGCTCTATCTGTCTCAAAAAAATTATAAAATGTCATATGGGTACAGTGTTGCATGACCGCGCAATTGTCATTCAAAGTGCAACAGAGCTGAAAGCTGGAAATTGGCCTGGGCAGGAAGGGGGTAAGAGTGTCCAGTAGGCGAGGGGTTAAAGGGCCTGGTCACCCAAGTGGTATTTGGCATATCCAATGAAAAAGGCCAGGCAGCACGCCGCTGATCTGTATTACTCTGTAGATGTGGTGGCTGCATTTGCTTTCTTTTTTTAGTTTTTTTTTCACCTGGTGATCTGGCCAGTAACACACCTCCTGTATTAGTGTGCCCCCACTCTGAAGGAAGGAGCACAGGGGGCACCTTTGGACAACACCATTGTCAGTTGGGGGGGGGGGGCGTAGGGTGATAAATGTTTTAAATTAATAAATAAAAGCTGATCATTGCAAGCACCCCTGTCAGTATTACATGGTTTGTCTCAACCCTCTAACTGATACTTATGTTGGACAGCTTGTTCATTTGAATAAAATCAACGGAATGACTTGTTGGTCATTATAACCAAAATAAAGGAAAGAAAGCCTAAAAATAGAAAACAAATGCAGCCATCACATCTAAGAATTGGTTAGCTGCAAAATAATAAATGTTTTCTTTTAAGTGTAATACCACTTCAAGTGTTACTAAACCCACAACAGTACAATCAGTCTGTATATACAGTAAAGTGTGCTTGTTATACTCACTGTGGGACCTAAGGGGTTAATCCATTGTGTAAAAAGGCTGTTTGATCCTGTCTTCTCTGATCCTGCCCTTCTTCCACAGTCCCCAATCCATCTGCTGATAGAACAGAGCCTTGGGGGCAAGCTGCACATGCTCAGTATGGTGTGTTTTGCTATAGTTTTGTTTTTTTGGGGGGAGGGTGCATGTGATCAGCACAGGGCCAATCAGCTCTGTCCAGACAGATGCAATTTTGAAAGGTGCAAACTGCACCTTTTAAAATTGTGCAAAGGTTTTTTACAAAAAATGGAGCAGGAGCTTCTTTTCAGGTGAAAAACACGCATAAGGGAGCCCATTCAGGTGAAGGACCTGCCCCCCCCCACAACAGGACCTGCCCCCCCCCTACAACAGCCATTCGCATGTGACTCCATGGAGGAAGGGACTGATGCAACTAGTTCAATGCTCTCTGTTGCAGTCTAAAAATCCTTTTTCAATAAGTAATAATAGAGACCATCTTTGATCCTGTCTAATGCAGGCCACAGACGGGTCGAAAACCATCCGTTTAAAAAAAAAACAAAAAAAATGAAAAATTAGTCGTTCAATAGGCCGACGTTACCACCAATGGTAAAAAAAATCAGCCGATTTTCATCCCGTCTTCGGCCGGCCTTTAATTACTTCTGTCCCTGCAGAGAGCTCCGCTATTATATTTTACATGAAAAAGTATTGCGTTTGCAACAATGTATCCATTTGTATCCATTTCAGATACAGATGTTTTTATTCGGATACAAATGGATACATTGTTGCAACTGCAAGACTTTTCATATAAAATAGAATAGCGGACTGGAATTCTTCTTTTTCTTCCTCTTCCTCTTCTTCTTTTTCTTCCTCTTCCTCTTCTTCTTTTTCTTCCTCTTCCTCTTCTTTTCTTCCTCTTCTTTTTCTTCTTCTTCTTCTACTTCTTCTTTACTTCTTCTTGCAGGTCATGGCCAGGGGCGGACTGACAACTCACAGGGCTCCCAGGCAGTAGGGGATCATGGCACTCCTGTGTCCTTGCCCAAACTCAAAAAAGCCTATGAAAAAGGTACCAGGGGTATCTCATGGGGCCCCCTACTGACCCCTGGCCCTCGGGCAGTGCCCGGGTTTCCAAATGGTCAGTCCGCCCCTGGTCACAGCTCATGCGCAGATTTTTTATTGATAAAACAATCGGCCGATTCACCCATCAATGCCGGGAAAATTGGCCGATCGGTAAAATCGGCCGATTTTTTTCCAACTTTATCGATAAAAAAAAATGTGCCAAAACCACGAAAATTAACCCACTAATGGTGTGAAAATCATTTGATTTTTTTCCAACTTTATTGATAAAAAAAAATCGGTCGTTCAATAGGCCGACGTTACCACCAACGGTAAAAGAAATCGGCCGATTTTCATCCCGTCTACGGCCGGCATTTAATTACTTCTGTCCCTGCAGAGAGCTCCACTATTATATTTGACATAAAAAAGTCTTGTGGTTGCAACAATGTATCCATTTGTATCCGTTTTGGATACAGATGGTTTTATTCAGATACAAATGGATACATTGTTGCAACCGCAAGACTTTTTCATGTCAAATATAACAGCTGACTGGAATTCTTCTACTTCTTCTTCTTCTTCTTTTTCTTCTTCTTCTTCTTTTTCTTCTCTTCTTCTTTTTCTTCTTCTTTTTCTTCTTCTTTTTCTTCTCTTCTTCTTTTTCTTCTTCTTGCAGGTCACGGCCAGGGGATGACTGACAACTCACGGGGCCCCCGGGCAGTAGGGGATCATGGGGCCCCTGAGTCCTTGCCCAAACTCAAAAAAGCCTATGAAAAAGGAACCAGGGGCATCTCATGGGGCCCCCTACTAACCCCGGGCCCTCGGGCAGTGCCTGAGTTTCGAAATGGTCAGTCCTCCCCTGGTCACAGCTCATGCGCAGATTTTTTAGCGGTAAAACGATCGGCTGATTCGCCCATCATTGCCGGGAAAATCGGCCGATCGGTAAAATCGGCCGATTTTTTTCCAACTTTATCGAAAAAAAATGTGCCAAAACCACGAAAAATGGGCGACCAATTAACCCACTAATGGTGCGAAAATCGGCCGAATTTTTTTCCAACTTTATCGATAAAAAAAATGTGCCAAAACCATGAAAAACGGATGGCCAATTAACCCACTAACGGTGCCAAAATAGGCCGATTTTCGACCCGTCTATGGCCTGCATAATTCAATGCTCTCTGTTGCAGTCTAAAAATCCCTTTTCAATAAGTAACAATAGAGCCCCACTTTGATCCCATCTAAGCTGCTCTTTTCTCCGTTCTTTTCAAACTCTTTGTAAGTTTAATGTTTTTTTTTTTTCCCTGTTAAACTTTTTCATTATTTTAGTCATTTTTTATCTGGGAGTTGAACCTGGATCCGAGTATTATTATCCTTTTCATTTCTTTACAGATTAAGCAAAAAAAAAATTTGTCACTTTTTTTTTTTTTTTTTGGCAGAGGTCACGCCACTCTTGAGCATTCTTTCACACACAGTGGCAGAAAATTTCCGTTTTAATGGCATCCGACGCATGAATATTGCAGGAGGTCTGCGCGGACGGGCTGCGGCGGGACCCGAGGTCCGCGGCGAGTCGTACGTTTAATTGCCTCTAGGATTTAAATGAGGAAATGTTCAGAGCTCTCTGTCAAGGAAAAAGGAATTCATTTTGCAATTTTTTTTTCTTATTCTTTTTTTTTTTTTTACTGTAGTGTGCGGTGAAAATAGTTACTAAATTTGATTTTTGCCCGGATGGTGCATTTTTCGATGAATTTATAACCTCACCTTTCTGGGGGCAGGGCATGGGGTTTAGTAGATGTACCCGTAGTGTTTATTATCTGTTATGTCAGTTGCAATTTCAGGCAGCAAATATAGCAAATCAATATGCCGATCCCGCCAGCCCTGCAACCTTTTCAATAATTTACACCATTACCCACAGCTATTTTTTTTTTAAAATTCATTACAGCCAGAACCCAGAGGCCACCTCACAGGGTCACAGGTAGTGTACTGTACGTCCCAAAGCCCATGTCGTATTATAAGTTCTCCATTTGCTTCCTTCTGTGGCGCTACCCCCGTAGGGGCCGTTGCTAAAAACGGATTCTTCCCAAACAGTACAGAGGCTGATATATGTTGTATAAATAGTGAGCGCTCTTATAATAGCAGCTGAAACACCAAAAAGTAACCAAAATAATTCTCCAAATGATTCAATATACGTATAGGTGCAGCGCTAATAAATATATAGATGAAATGAACAAATATATCCAATAATAAAAGTATTCAGTAATAAGAATGCATAAAAATGCATAAAAACATCCAATGATAAAAAAATAAAATAAAATTGTTCATGTAGTGAATCAAATAGATGATCACTTCAACAGCAGATATTGAGTAGACTTGTGACAGGAACCAATAGTTAAAGTGCGCACTCACCAGAAGCACATGGGTAATGCGCATATGATGTTATAACCACCGGGATCTCTTTAGATAGGCGGGATATATAGGTGAACTTCCATCTATGGAATTGTCATCAAGCCTTGGGAAATAGTAGGAGTCTGCTGTGTCCAGAGGTCCCCTTAAGGATGGATGGGTGCTCAGCCTGGATACAGGGCTCCCTTCCCTTGAGAATCAATGGGGGTGACCTGCAAGTTTAATAGCTCCAAATGGGAGCCAAAAAACGGGTGCCCATAGTGTAGTAATTCAATAAAGTTTAATGCCAATAAATGTTAAAATTATAGGGTAGTATAAGCCAGGGGCGGACTGATCATTTGGAAACTCGGGCACTGCCTGAGGGCCCCGGGTCAGTAGGGGGCCCCATGAGATGCTCCTGGTACCTTTTTCATAGGCTTTTTTGAGTTTGGGCAAGGACACAGGGGTCCCATGATCCCCTATTGCCCGGGGGCCCCATGAGTTGTCAGTCCGTCCCTGGTATAAGCACAGATCTCCAGTATAAAGCAGAGTATGCAGCACTGACCCTATTAATGATGGCCGCCGGGCTTCCTCGTGGCTCCGGCGGCAGTGACGTCATACTCTGTCAGCTCCTCCTTAGGCCTTTCATGCATAGCGCATCATCAGAGGGGAGTGAATTTGATCAAAGTATACGAATATTTACTTGTGAGCCACTGTGATGATAAATTAATAAATATTGTGGTTCGCTGACATTCGTCACATCGTCATAATCATGTGCAATTGTATCATACCATTAAAAAATAAAAATGTTGCGCTCCAAAATCGAAAATTAATTAAAATATCTCCAAAAAAAAATTCCCAGCGATTTAAATACTCAACTAAATATATAATCAATTGTGCCTTGTTCCATAATTGCCATCAATTCAATTAGATGATTAATGTGATACGTTTTTCAATTAATTTATAAAAATAATAATAAAAAAAATCAACTGTGACTTATAAAAAAAAATTATTACAACTTAAGTGTGATAAAAACTCAAATAAATAAACGTGAATTTGAATTCGGATGAATTTTTCACTATTCAGACATTCGAATGTCTCTGAACTTCCGCGTTACACAAGTAACAAATTGACATTTGGACCAAATTCGAATTCAAATCTAATTCGAATTGAATTAGAATGCGAAAAGAATAGAACAGAACAGAATAGAACAGAATAGGCTAGACAAAAGAATAGAATAGAAAAGAATAGAAAATAAAAGGATGGAATACAACAATATAAGAATAGAACAGAAAAGAAAAGAATAGAAAATAAAAGGATGGAATACAACAATAGAAGAATAGAATAGAAAAAAAAAACAATAAACAGAATAGGCTAGACAAAAGAATAGAAAATAAAAGGATGGAATACAAAAATAAAAGAATAGGATAGAAAAAATTATAAATAGAATAGGCTAGACAAAAGAATGGAATAGAAAAGAATCGAAAATAAAAGGATGGCATACATCAATAAAGAATAGAATAGAAAAAAAACAATAAACAGAATAGGCTAGACCGGGTGTCGGCAACCCGCGGCTCTGGAGCCGCATGCGGCTCTTTTTCACCTTTCCTGCGGCTCCGGAGCACACTGCCCACCAGGTGACAGGCAATAGGGTCGGCAAGCCGCGGCTCTTTTAATGCAGCTCTTCTGTGTGCCGGGCGCCCGCTGGCAAACATTGGCTGTCAGGATGTAGGCGGGGCAGCCCGGATGTAGGCGGGGCAGCGTGACGCACTCCTCTCCTCTCACAGTCCGCCCTGAAGACCAGAACGGCGCGGGAACCCAGCGAGAGGAACGCGCGGAGCAAAGGTAAGTGAATTCACACAATATGGGGAATGAATTACTATAGGGGGGATGAATTACTATATGGGGGATGAATTACTATAGGGGGGATGAATTACTATATGGGGGATGAATTACTATATGGGGGATGAATTACTATATGGGGGATGAATTACTATGGGGGATGAATTACTATATGGGGGATGAATTACTATATGGGGGATGAATTACTATATGGGGGATGAATTACTATAAGGGATGAATTACTATAAGGGGGATGAATTACTATAGGGGGGATGAATTACTATATGGGGGATGAATTACTATAGGGGGGATGAATTACTATGGGGGATGAATTACTATATGGGGGATGAATTACTATGGGGGATGAATTACTATATGGGGGATGAATTACTATATGGGAGATGTATTTTCAGTTTTAAAAATGTTTCTCTCAAAATAAATTTCAATCGTGGTTTTGGCGAGATTTGGCTCAGTCGAAAAAAAAGGTTGCCCACCACTGACCTAAGGCTATGATTGTGATTATGACGATACACTGTGGCCCTGATTAACCCTTTGCTTACTGGGCCCTTAAACCCCCTTCATGACCAGAGCGTTTTTTGCAATATATGCAGTGTCGGATTTGTTTTAAATGTTGCAATGGTTTTGCGGCTCCCAGTCTTTTTTTCCCTCTCGGAAACGGGTCCAAGTGGCTCTTTATGTCTTAAAGGTTGCAGACCCCTGGGCTAGACAAAAGAATCGAAAATAAAAGGATGGAATACAAAAATAAAAGAATAGGAGAGAAAAAATTATAAATAGAATAGGCTAGACAAAAGAATAGAATAGAAAAGAAAAGAATAGAAAATAAAAGGATAGAATACAAAAATAGAAGAATAGAATAGAAAAAAACAATAAATAGAATAGGCTAGACAAAAAAAAATAGAAAAGAAAAGAATCGAAAATAAAAGGATGGCATACAACAATGAAAGAATAGAATAGAAAAAAAAAACAATAAACGGAATAAGCTAGACAAAAGAATAGAATAGAAAAGAAAAGAATAGAAAATAAAAGGATGGAATAAAAAAATAAAAGAATAGAATAGAAAAAAACAATAAACAGAATAGGCTAGACAAAAGAATATAATAAATTAGAATAGAATTGAATAGAATGAGCAATAGACTAGAATAAAATAGAAAGAATATAACTTCTTCATCTTTGTCTTCCAAAATTTGAATTTCAAATAGAAGAAATAGGATAAATTTGAATGGAATAGAATAATAGAACAAAATAAAATAAAAAACACAATAGAATAGAATTTAAGAGGTGGAGAAGGTGGTGGTGGAGGTGGAGAAGGTGGTGGTGGTGGAGAAGGTGGTGGTGGAGGTGGTGGTGGATGTGGTGGTGGAAGATGTGGTGGAGGTGGTGGAAGAGGTGGTGGAGGTGGTGGAAGAGGTGGTGATGGAAGAGGTGGTGGAGGTGGTGGTGGAGAAGGTGGTGAAGAAGGTGGTGGAGAAGGTGGTGGAGGTGGTGGAAGAGGTGGAGGTGGAGAAGGTGGTGGTGGTGGTGGAGGTGGAGAAGGTGGTGGTGAAAGAGGTGGTGGTGGAAGAGGTGGTGGAGGTGGTGGAAGAGGTGGTGGTGGTGGTGGAAGAGGTGGTGGAGGTGGTGGAAGAGGTGGTGGAGGTGGAGGTGGTGGAGGTGGTGGTGGTGGTGGTGGAAGAGGTGGTGGAGGTGGTGGTGGAGAAGGTGGAGGTGGTGGTGGAGAGTCTATTAATACTTTGCTGCAAACTATTACCCGACCAAGTGGTTGCAGGAACAGAGTGGTTTTGATTTGGAGACGATATGAAATAATAGACAACAGGCAAAACAGGAACAAAAGCAATCCAACACATAAGGTAGTTGGCAAGAAGACATACAGTTGCAAGAAAAAGTATGTGAACCCCTTGGGATTACGTGGAGTTTTGCATGAATTGGGCATAAAATGTGCTCTGAACGTCATCTAAGTCACAACAATAGAAGAACACAGTCTGCTGAACATAATACTACACAAACATTAGATGTTGCCATGGTTTAATTGCACATAACATGTAAACATTCACAGTGCAGGGAGGAAAAAGTATGTGAACCTTTGGACTTAATAACTGGTTGACCCTCCTTTGGCAGCAATAACCTCAACCAAACGTTTCCTGTAGTTGCAGATCAGACCTGCACAACAATCTGGAGTAATTTTGGATCACTCCTCTTCACAAAACTGTTTCAGTGTAGCAATATTCTTGGGATGTCTGGTGTGAATCGCTCTCTTAAGGTCATGCCACAGCATTTCAATCGGGTTGAGGTCAGGACTCTGACTGGGCCACTCCAGAAGGCGTATTCTGTGCTGTTGCAGCCATTGTTTTGTTAAATTACTTGTATGCTTTGGGTCATTGTCCTGTTGCATCACCCATCCTCTGCGGAGCTTCAGTTGGCGGACAGATGGTTATACGTTTTCCTGCAAAATGTCTTGATAAACTCTGGAATTCATTTTCCCATCAATGACAACAATCCGTCCGCCCTGAGGCAGCAAAGCAGCCCCAAACCATGATGCTCCCTCCACCATGTTTTACAGTGGGGATGAGGTTTTGATGTTGGTGTGCTGTGTTTTTTTTTCTCCACACATAGTGTTGTGTGTTCTTCCCAAACAACTCAATCTTGGTTTCATCTGTCCACAGTATATTTTGCCAGTAGTGCTGCGGAACATCCAGGTGCTCTTTTGCAAACTTCAAACGTGCTGCAATATTCTTTTTGGACAGCAATGGCTTCCTCCGTGGTGTCCTCCCATGTTCTCCATTCTTGTTTAATGTTTTCCTTATTGTAGATGTGTCAACAAAAATGTTAGCATGTGCCAGAGATTTCTGTAGGTCTTTAGCTGACACTCTGGGATTCTTCTTTACCTCATTCAGCATTCTGCGCTGTGCTCTTGCAGTCATTTTTACAGGATGACCACGCCTAGGGAGAGTAGCAACAGTGCTAAACTTTCTCCATTTGTAGACAGTCTGTCTTACCGTGGACACATGAACATCAAGGCTTTTGGAGATACTTTTGTAACCCTTTCCAGCTTCATGCAAGTCAACAATTCTTGATCGCAGGTCTTCTGAGAGCTCTTTTCTGCGAGGCATGGTTCACATCAGACAGTGCTTCTTGAAACCAGTAAACGCAAAACAGGTGTGTGTTTTTTAAGGGCAGGACAGCTGTCAGCAACACATCCAATATCATCACACTGATTGGAGTCAAGGTTGGCTCACTCCTGGCTCCAATTAGCTCTGGGAGAAGTCATTAAGCTAGGGCCTCACATACTTTTTCCTCCCTGCACTGTGAATGTTTACATGTTATGTGCAATTAAACCTTGGCAACATCTAATGTTTGTGTAGTATTATGTTCAGCAGACTGTGTTCTTCTATTGTTGTGACTTAGATGACGTTCAGAGCACATTTTATGCCCAATTCATGCAAAACTCCACGTAATCCCAAGGGGTTCACATACTTTTTCTTGCAACTGTAGCACTGGCCACCCCAAGGGAAGGTGCTTAAAATGATTTTAGGTCTGTGATTACGCCCAGCATCAGGTATGTGCTCCAACACATGAACGCTCATGCTCATCGGCAGAGACCGCGTATTGTTGCGCACAACACATTGCAGATGGACAGGATGAGCCATGCCCCTGGCTGTACAGACATAGATCCTAGATCACGTGTCGAACACAAGGCCCAAAATCTGAATCCGGCCCACTTGGTCATTTTATGTGGCCTTCGCACCTTTCCTGCAGCTGAGGCACCCCCTTTGTGTCCCCCACCACCTTGTCTCAGCAATTAGCAGCAGAGAGGAGGACCAAACTCCTTCTCCAGATCCTGCTCTTATCTGTGCAGCCATGGAGAGGCTAGTCTCTGCCCCCCTCTCCAGTCTTAGCAGTTGGCAGCAGAAAGGAGGACATGTCTCCTACTTCAGATCCTGAGCTTCTCTATGCAACTTCAGAGAGGTTTGTCTCTGCCCCCCTCCCCCCCCCCCAACTCAGCAGTCAGCATCAGAGAGGAGAACATCATTCCTACAGATTCTGCACCTCTCTGTGCAGCTGCAGCATCACCTCGCTAAAAGGAGGCGAGGGGGCAATTTTGCCACTGTGGATTGGTGTGTATACACGATCACAATTCTCACATGTTTTCACTCTGCATGGAAGTTTTTTGAAGCACAATTTATTGGAAGAATATTGGACAATAAGAGACTATATAATTATATTATCTTATATTATTTTTTATTTTTATATTTTTTATTATTTATTATTATTTTTTTATTTTATAGATTTTTCTCCTTAAAATGTGGTTGCATTTTGTATATATTTATTCTTTTGGTCACTGGATTTAAATTGATGTTACTATTTTTGCACGAGTCACTTTGTGTGATATTTCCCCCATTATAGGGGATTCATTATTATCCTTTGTATGTAGGAGGTGTTGAGGGGTTATTTGTTACACAGATTAATTTGTGTGGTATTTGATTGCACTTTAACCACCTTCCACCCGCCCTATAGTACAATGACGGGCGCAAGGTGGTTCTCTCGTTCTGATAGGACGTCATATGCCGTCCTCCCATTCTCACTGTGCATGCGCGGCTCAGGGAGCACGCAGTGTGGCGATCTCCGGTGCGCTGTGCCCCTCAGACACAGCGGATCATGGAAAGAGCCGAAGATGTCGGCTCGGTCATGTGATCAGCTGTGTCCAATCACAGCTAATCACATGTAAACACGGAAATGTCGGTTATCGGCATTTCTCTCCTCTCGAGCTGTCACACTGACAGCTCGAGAGAAGAGGAGAGCCGGTAATCGACTTTCCGCTCATCAGTGCCACATGCCAGTGCCCATCAGTGCCACATCAATGCCACATATCAGTGCATACCAGTGCACATCAATGCCACATATCAGTGCCCATCTGAGCTGCCTTTCAATGTCACCCATCAGTGCCAGTCAGTGCCACCTATCAATGCCAATCAGTGCCACCTATCAGTGCTGCCAATCAGTGCCAGTCAGTGTCGTCTATCAGTGCGCATCAGTGCCAGTCAGCGCCGCCTATCAGTGCCAGTCAGTGCCGCCTATCATTGCCAGTCAGTGCTGCCTATCAGTGCCGCCTATCAGTGCCATATATCAGTGTCATGTATCAGTGCTGCCTTTCAGTGCCCATCAGTGATGCCTGTCAATGCCAGGGGTGGACTGACCATTTGGAAGCTCGAGCACTGCCCGAGGGCCCGGGGTCAGTAGGGGGCCCCATGAGATGCTTCTGGTACCTTTTTCATAGGCTTTTTTGAGTTTGGGCAAGGACACAGGGGCCCCATGGTCCCCTATTGCCCGGGGGCCCCATGAGTTGTCAGTCCGCCCCTGGTCAATGCCCATCAGTGCAACCTACCAGTGCCTCCTCATCAGTGCCCATCAGTGCCACCTATCAGTGTCCATCATTGCAGCCTATCAGTGCCCATCACTGCAGCCTCATTAGCGCACATCAGTGAAGGAGAAAAATCACTTATTTACAAAATTGTATAACAAAAACTAAGAAAAAATTTTTTTTTTCAAATTTTTCAGTAGTTTTTGGTTTGTTTAAGAAAAAATAAACATCCCAGAGGTGATTAAATACCATCAAAATAAATCTCTATCTGTCTCAAAAAAATAATAAAAATTTCATATGGGTACAGTGTTGCATGACCGCGCAATTGTCATTCAAAGTGTGACAGCGCTGAAAGCTGGAAATTGGCCTGGGCAGGAAGGGGGTATAAGAGCCCTGTAGGCGAGGGGTTAAAGAGGCCTTGGGGAGGACCTCAGTACGCACTTTTTGGACACTTTAGAACAGTGGTACTCAACCTTCCTAATGCCGCGACCCTTTAATACAGTTCCTCATGTTGTGGTGACCCCCAACCATAAAATTATTTACCCAGTAATTATAATTCATGAGTGTCGTTTTACCTCCAATACTGCTGCTTTCAGCACAGTAGCTGCTTTCAGCACAGTAGCTGCTTTCAACACAGCAGCTGCTCTTTACACATCGGAAATATGTGTTTTCCGATGGTCTTAGGCGACCCCTGTGAAAGGGTTGTTTGACCCCCAAAGGGGTCGCGACCCACAGGTTGAGAACCACTGCTTTAGAGTGTTTGGACACTAAATAGATCTGCACTGATTTTATCACTATTTATTGTTTTTAGTGTGGTTTTTGCAAGGTTTATGTATTTATTCATGTGGTATGTGTTAGGTATATGGTCTTTATAGCGCTGCACTATTTTGTATTATCACATTACATCAGCTTGAAAGGTATCAGTGAAGAGTGTTGGCTGCTTTGATACACATTTATCACTTCAATTAAGCGCAGGAGGAATATTTTAGTTGATTGCATTTTCTATGTCATCCTGTCGGTACATGAGTTGCTGCAGTAAAACTGTATTGGAGTTAAGGGTCTCTTTGTGAGATCGCAAGGCGTTACAAAGACCATCAGAGGTGTTTTCAATTTCCTCCATGCCAACACAGATAACTTTTTTAAGGTCTGAAATCTCCTGCTTGTATGTGTTTTCTTGTTCAGATATTTTATTGATTTTAAAACAGGGAGGACAATGGGGATATACATTTCATAGACAAAAAAATTGCAAGCATAGGTAACAATTAGAGATGAGCGAATTATTCAAAAATTCGATTCGGCTGATTCGCCGAATTTCAGGAAGAAATTCGATTCGATGCGAATTAATTCGCTACGAAGTTAACTTATAAAAAGGGTTTCTAGGCTTCAGAGAGCCTTTAAATTAGTGCAGAACACTGTACCTTTAATTTAAATGCCCTTGGAGATGAGGAAGGAGAAGGATGAGAAGAAGGAGGAGAAGGATGAGAAGAAGGAGAAGGATGAGAAGAAGGAGAAGGAGAAGGAGAAGGAGGAGAAGGAGAAGGATGAGAAGAAGGAGAAGGATGAGAAGAAGGAGAAGGATGAGAAGAAGGATGAGAAGAAGGATGAGAAGGAGGAGAAGGATGAGAAGAAGGACAGTTCTGTGACAGTTTCTGTCTATTTCTGACAGTTCTGTGACATTCACTCCATACAGCGGTTGAAACATTGTATCTATTTGTTTCCATAAATGGATCCATTTATGGAAACAAATAGATACAATGTTTCAACCGCTGTATGGAGTGAATGTCACAGAACTGTCAGAAATAGCGGAGCTCTGCAGATACACTTAGAGGAGCTCTGCAGATACACTTTTTGCCGGCTTGGAATTATTCTTATTTTCATCCTACTTCTTCTTCTTCTTCATCCTCATCCTCTTCTTCTTCTTCTGAGGATGAGGATGAGGATGAAGAAGAAGAAGAAGAAGAAGAAGAAGTAGGATGAAAATAAGAATAATTCCAAGCCGGCAAAAAGTGTATCTGCAGAGCTCCTCTAAGTGTATCTGCAGAATAGAGGAGCTCTGCAGATACACTTTTTGCCGGCTTGGAATTATTCTTATTTTTATCCTACTTCTTCTTCTTCTTCTTCTTCATCCTCATCCTCATCCTCTTCTTCTTCTTCTGAGGATGAGGATGAGGATGAAGAAGAAGAAGAAGAAGAAGAAGTAGGATGAAAATAAGAATTCCAAACCGGCAAAAAGTGTATGTGCAGAGTTCCTCTATTTCTGACAGTTCTCTGACAGCTTCTTCACATGTACAGCGGTTGAAACATCTGTATCCTAAATGGAAACTAATAGATACAATGTTTCAACCGCTGTACATGTAAATGAACTGTCAGAGAAATGTCAGAAATAGCGGAGCTCTCTGCAGGGACACTTTTGCCGGCTGATCGGGAAAAATCCGATTCGCGCACCCGAAGTAGGCGAATATTCGGATTCGACGCGAATCAAATTTTTCCTGAAATTCGTATCGAATTCCGGTTCGCCTGGTTCGATTCGCTCATCTCTAGTAACAATGACAACAGAGTCTATACATGAAAGGGGAGTGGGAGGGTATGGTGCTTTTGACAAAAAAAAAACTGATTTAGGGAATAGAAGTTGAGAGAAGCCATTAACTTAGATGTATACAAAGTTTTAACCTCCCTGGCGGTATTCCCGAGTGTAGCTCGGGGTAAAGTTTCAGTACCAAAAGCGGTAACCCTGAGCTACACTCGGGCTTACCATGCGGCGTTGCTCAGGGAGTCCCTGCAGCACTTACCTTGTCCTTCGCTCCCACGATGTGTCCCCTGCAGCGTCCCCGGCCATCTCCTCTGGCCGATGCCGGCATCCGGCTTCCGTGTTCCGGTCCCTGTGACATCGGGACAGACAGGCGCCGGAACGGGCGGCAAATTTGACATTTTTAAAAAATGTCATTTTTTTTTAAATGATTATTACATAGTAAAACATTGCTGTTTCAATGCATTTCACATACATTTTGTCCCGAGTGCTTTGTCCGGCGCCCTGCCTGCATTTTTACTGTTCTTTCTGCCTGGAAACTGAGAAACGTCCATGGCGTCCAAAAAGCGTCCCTTTACGTCAAAAGCGGTTTTAGACCGGCTAGAGAACAGTGATAGTAAATCAGAACCACTTGCAGAATTGAGTGATAATGATTTGTGGGGGAAATTCCTCATCAGACACTGAAAACGATTCTGCGACTTTGCTCAGCGATGTGCGAACTTGGCGCTATATTTCAAATTTTAGTGTTTTTGGTTTGATTATATTATTGAATTAAATGTATTATTATATTATTATTTTTTATGATTATTTATTAAATTATAATTTATGATTTTGTGTTTCAAATTTTATAATACCCGGGATGTTTACTAGACTCTTGTTCGGACAGATTTCAGTGAGTTATTCCTAAAAATTACAGCCTACAATAAAAAACGAGATATTTCCATGCAAAAAAATGGTACCGCTTTCAGCACAAAAAATTGGAAAGAATCATACCGCTGAGGATTTTAACAAATAGATAGGCACGCTCCCCAGTGTAGCATAGGGGAGTCATAACATAGTGTAGAATAATACAAAATGGTCAGGGGGAGAAAATAATTAAAAAAAGGAGGGGGAAAAAAGGGAGAAAAAAAGGGTGGGTGGGGGATGGGTTGGGAATGTCATAGGGAGAGTGGGGAGGGGTAAGAGGGGGTAGGTGACCAGGGGCGGACTGACCATTTGGAAACTCGGGCACTGCCCGAGGGCCCGGGGTCAGTAGGGGGCCCCATGAGATGCCCCTGGTACCTTTTTCATAGACTTTTTTGATTTTGGGCAAGGACACAGGGGCCCCATGTTCCCTTATTGCCCGGGGGCCCCATGAATTGTCAGTCCGCCCCTGTAGGTGACTCCACAATTAGCGGCAATAGGTGTAGAAGTATGTGTGATATATAGGGAATGGTACCAGAGTAGCATGGAATAGTCGTTATGGGTTGAGAAGGGAGTCATCAAAGTTTGGCGGGAGGAAGTGCTCTACCCAGGGGTTCCAAACTTTCCTGAATTTAGGGATGGTGTCTAGAATTGTAGCTTCTATTTTGACGTGAATCATAGCCTGGATAACTTTATTTTTAACTACTGCAATGTATAATGAGGGAGATTTCCAAGATTTAAAAAGGTTTGAATTGTGAGTTTGAGATATCAGGGTGGCGTAGGTTGAACAGCGCAGTGGCTAGGTTTGGTTGGAGTGTTTTTGCGCAAAGCTTAGATAGTATACTAAAGATGTCCACCCAGAAGACTTGGGCGATTGGGCAATCCCACCCAGGGGCAGACTGACAACTCATGGGGCCCCTGGGCAATAGGGGATCATGGGGCCCCTGTGTCCTTGCCCAAACTCAAAAAAGTCTATGAAAAAGGTACCAGGGGCATCTCATGGGGCCCCCTACTGACCCCGGGCCCTCAGGTAGTGCCCGAGTTTCCAAATGGTCAGTCCGCCCCTGATCCCACCATTTGTGGAAATGTGTACCCAGGTCTACACAGCCTCTAAAGCAAGTGGAAGAGTAATTAGGGGTATACTTCCCAATTCTTGCTGGGACCAGGTACCAACGAGTCAGGACTTTGTAATTGGTTTCTAGGGCTACAATATTTTGCGAATGATGATTTAGTATTGGACCAGATGTGATCCCAATCAGAAGGGTCTAGTTCAGGGGTGGGCAAACTTTTTGACTTGAGGGCCGCAATGGGTTCATATATTGGACCCGGGGACCGGACCAAGAGTAGATGAATGATGTGTATGTGTCATCCATAGTAAGTATAGTAATATTCCCCCATAGTAAGCATAGTAATTAATCCCCCATATAGTAATTCATCCCCCATAGTAATTCATCCCCCATATAGTAATTCATCCCCCATATAGTAATTCATCCCCCATAGTAATTCATCCCCCATAGTAATTCATCCCCCATATAGTAATTCATCCCCCATATAGTAATTCATCCCCGATATAGTAATTCATCCCCCATATAGTAATTCATCCCCGATATAGTAATTCATCCCCCATATAGTAATTCATCCCCCATAGTAATTCATCCCCCACATAGTAATTCATCCCCCATAGTAATTCATCCCCCATATAGTAATTAATTCCCCATATAGTAATTTATCCTCCATAGTAATTCATCCCCCATAGTAATTCATCCCCCATATAGTAATTCATCCCCCCTATAGTAATTCATCCCCCATATTAATTCATCCCCCATATTAAGTCCCCAAGTCCCCCCTGTGTCAATTCACTTACCTTTGCTCCGCGCGTTCCTTTTGCCGTGTTCCCACGCCGTTCCGGTGTAGCATGAAAATCTGTCTCCTATGAGGATCTGTCCCCCTCGACATATCTGCGCATGTGCCAGTTTCAGGCATTAGCAGCCGATCGGCGATCTCCGGCACATGCGCAGATACGTCGAGGGGGACAGATCCTCATAGGAGACAGATTTTCATGCTACACCGGTCTTCAGGGCGGACTGTGAGAGGAGCCTAGCTCCCCCCGCGTTCGTCACGCTGCCCCGCCTACACACATCCTGACAGCCATCCTGACAGTATCACGCTCCGCGGGCCGGATTAAAAGGTCCGCCGGGCCGTATTTTGCCCATTGCTGGTCTAGTTCCTCGCCAAGGTCCGTTTCCCATTTGCGTATGTATGAGGAAGGTGACGTAGTGGTCGAGGTTGTAAGGGGGGAATACAAATATGATATGAGGCCTCGTCTGTGGGGGTCTTTGTGACAAGCCCGTTCAAAAGGGGTCATGGTGTTCATTTGGCTGGATGTTGTGGTATATGGTGCGTAAAAATGTTTCAATTGTAGGTATCAAAATATTTCGGAAGCCGGGAGTTCATAGGTTTCACGTAGTTGCTTGTATGTGTTTTCAATGCGTTTTACGCAATGTTCAAAGTTCTCTTTAGTAGGCAGAGATCTGATATAAGAATGAAAGGATTTGATGTGGGACTGCATATCCCAGCCTCCCCGGAGCATAGGGATGCTTGCGAGAGACTACGTGAGTGCTGGGAAAGCCTGTCTGAGTCCCCTGGGGATGAGAGGCGGTCTCGGGAGCTCACCTGCTTGTTGTCTTTTGGCCCTGTGTCAGGAGGAGAGGGAGACACCAGCGCCATCTTGCCGGCCGGAGTGTGAGAGGCCGCGGCCACGGACCTCATGAACAAATGGCCAAGTGACTTCCAGAGTAGCCCTCGCTAGACTTCCTGGAGTTCCGGTGCAGGTTCCTGCCCATATGTGAGGTTGGAGGATCGGAGGAGACGGTGAGTATCCCTGCAGGAGCAGCGAGGGTTGCAGGGGAACACTGACAACTCATGGGGCCCCCGGGCAATAGGGGATCATGGGGCCCCTGTGTCCTTGCCCACACCCAAAAAAGCTTATTAAAAAGCCAATGAAAGGTACCAGGGGCATCTCATGGGGCCCCCTACTGACCCTGGGCCCTCGGGCAGTGCCCGAGTGCTCGAATGGTCAGTCCGCCCCTGGAGGGCCGGTAGTTGCTAAGGAACACGTCTTACAGCTCCATGCGCCAAGCCAATCCCTTGCTTTTAAAAAAAGTTCCTGACCCTTTCCAAAAACGCAGCAGCTCAAAAAAGCATAGATGTTAACGTGTTCCATAGAGAAACCATGTTTCTCCCTTATCTGTCTCTTCCTTTCTTCATCTATCTATCTGTTCCTTCCTTCTTGCCTCCCTTGTCTGTCTCTTCCTTCTTTCCTTCCTGTTTCTGCAAAAAAGCAAAAAGTACTAAAAAATTCATTGGTGTGAACGGAGCCTAATAGGGTTTACATACACATTATCAACTGTTACGATATCAGCCACACATGGTTTTCCATCAATTTGCTGACTTACAGACTTATATTGTGTGAAGGAGAGACAATCCAACAGCTGCTAGTTACAGTGATTAAAAACAAAATGTACAGAAAACAAACTTTAAATTTGCAAATAAATCCAACGATTTTATTGTGGTGATAAACAGAACAGGAGATGGAATAAAAGGTGTATTTTGTATCTATAGTAATTGTTAAATAGTCAAAACTAAAAAAAAAAAAAACTTGTTCTATATTTTACTTGATTTTGCTTTTAAACCACGTAGAAAATAAAATCAATCTTGAAAATCGATACCACCAAAAAAAAAAGCCTCATGTGACCTATTAAAAATATGTAGGTATGACTTGGGTATAGCAAGCAGTGCAAAGACATTGCCCAATCGATAGCCATAGAGCCGGATTGTAAAAAGATTGGTTTGGTCCACAAAGAGGAAAACATCTAGGAACCCTCAAGTGAATAGGCTTTAGTTTTCTTTCTTTCTATGTGTGCTCTAGGGGGGGCTTCCACCGGATTAGGGGGGGGACTCCTGCCTTTAAAGTAACTACAGAATTCCAATTTGAGGTTTTAGCAAATAAATCCCACATAAACCAAGTAAGTCAGAATTTTATTTACATCATAATTATTTCTACAATATATTTTCTGTTCTATGTGGACACAATATTGGATATGGTTATCTGATCTCTGATAGAACCAATTACGTTTGCAATGTATATTTGTGAATACTAAAGTATCTACAGTATATGGTTACCCATATGGTACTACACTGCTCAAAACAATTAACACATCAGATCACAATGGGGAAAAATCTCCTACTGGATATATATACTGATATGGACTGGGTAATCTGTTAGGAACACAATGCATGAGGATGCCCCATCATTTGATGGAAATTAAAATTATCACCCTACAGAGGACTGAATTCAGACATACTAAAAATCACAGTGAAAAAATAATGCGGTAGGCTAGTCCATGTTGCTGAAATGTCATTGAAGCAACTCAGAATGGTCCTCAGTAGTTTGTATGGCCCCCACGAGCTTGTATGCATGACTGACAACGTCAGGGCATGCTCCTAATGAGACGATAGATGGTATCCTGGGGTATTTCCTTCCAGATTTGGACCAGGGCATCCATGAGCTCCTGGAAAGTCTGAGGTGCAACATTATTTGGTCAGTCACAATGCACTGTTAGAGTGAATCTGATGCCTTGAAGGCATCAAACTTGTGGAGGACCTGATCCCATCCCATCTATTCAGCAATGGATCCAATGAAGACATCAAACTAATGGAGGCTTATTCTCTATCTCGTTCATGCAGCAAAAGATCTGTTGCATTAAAGACAATAAAATTATGGAGGACCTGAACCCATCCCGTCTATACAGCAATGGATTTGTCGCATTAAAGGCATCACATTCATAGAAGACCTGACCACAGCCCATTTATACAGCAATGGACTTGACGCAGTAAGCATTAAACTCATGGAGGAACTGACCCCATCCTGTCCATAGATCAATGAATTTGGGGCATTTGAAACAGCAAACTCATGAAGGATCTGACCCCATCCCATCTATACAGCAATGGATCTGTCCCATTAAAGGCATCAAACTCATGGAGAGCCTGACCCCTTCCTGTCTTTGCAGCAATAGATCGATCACATGAAAGACATCAAATTCACGGAGGACATGACATCATCCTGTCTATACAGCAATGGATTTGTCGCATTAAAGACATAAAGGTCATGGAGGACTTTACCCATCCTGTCTATACAGCAATGGATCTGTTGCATTAAAGACATCAAACTCATGGAGGACCTGACCCACACCCTGACTACAGCAATAGATCTGTCACATTAAAGACATCAAACTCAAGGAGGACCTGAGCCCATCTTGTCTATACAGCAATGGAACTGTCCCATTAAATACATAAAACTCATGGAGGACCTGACCCCATCTCATCTATACAGTAATGGATCCTTCACATTAAAGACATCTAACTTATGGAGGGACTGACACTATTTTGTCTGTAAAGCAATGGATCTCATCAGACTCACAGAGGACCTGGCCAGTACCCTCAAGGGTACAGATTCCAGATTTCAGAAATACCTGTTTTTACTGTGTATGTTATTCTTTCACAGAATAACACAAAAGCTTCCCACTGGCTGAGTATGATCTCTTCCCCTTCCCAACTATCTCTACTTACAAACTACTCCTACTCCCGACAATATTTCCATCTACTTGCTTCACCACCTCCCCTCTCTCTCATACCCTCTCTCATTCCAACCACCCTTCCTTCCCATTCTATGATATGCCCCTCTTTCCTTGGTCTATCCCTTCCTCAGTTGGGGTATTTTGCTACCCCAAGTCTGGCACATCCAGCCCTTATTTCTCTTCCCTTATCTTCCAACCCAAAGACTCTCTCCTGACCCCCTTTCTTCTTCTTCTCTCCAATCTTTCCATCTACTTTCTTCCTCCCCTTGCTTCATCATCTTTCCTCCCTCCATACCATCCCTCATCCCACCAACCTTTCCACTATATGACCCTCTTTCCTTACCTCCCCATTCTTGGATGGGATTCTTGACTAACCCATGTCTGGCTTATCCACCTCTTATTTCTCTTCCCTTCTTTTCCGATCCACAGACTGTCTCCTGACCCCCTTTCCTCTCCCATGCCTTCTACATATTGTTTTACCCTCTCACAGCAGTAATTCCTCCATTTAATCTCCCTCTACCATATATTGCATCAAACAACACTTGACCTATCATGGCCAGACCCAGCGGCTCACCTTCTCTTTCTTCTGATATGCATTACCTTAGTGTAAGATGTCATTTGAGACATCCATTGTTACATTATGTCACAAAGAGCCTTTTCATTATTGTAGTGTAATGTCTTGTTTTCCTTTGGGATGTAGACTTAATACTGTGTTTGATAAGTGCAACGTGGTACAGTGGCAGTAAAAACACAGAGGCCTGGTATGCAGGAAACAATGTATTGCAGGACTAGTAAACTGTACAACAGCACGGCGTGGAAGGTCATCCAACCGGGAACTTACAACAATCAGCGATGAGTAATCCCAAACTGAAGACATGTCTGTCAAGGAAAGCGGAATATGGCTGTCAGGGCTCCAGGTGTGACCAGAGGTATGTGAACTGACGCAGGGAAACGCAGGCTTCAGATATGTTATAAATGATATAATTTATTAATACTAACAATACAAAACGCAGTGCAATACAAAAACATAAACACAGTGCAAACGAAGCCAACCAAACCACCAACAGATAACAATACATACAATGCAAGCGTAGTCAGGCAGGCCAGGTCAATAACAATCAAGCAGGTAGGAACAGGAGGAGCAGGCAGAGAGTAGTCAGGTCACGAGCCGGGTACAGCAACTAACGGGCAGGTAGGTACAGGGGGTCAGGCAGAGAATGGTCAGGGTCACAAGCCAGGGATCAAACAGGAGAAGACAGCAGAGGTCAGGATCAGGCAGGGTAGGCAACGAGTCAGTCAGGCAGGAACAGGAATGCAGGTAACAAGATACAGGGGCCCATGGAAAAACACACACCAAGGCCCAGACTGCAGGTCTGGCCATCCCTTAAATACACCTCCGTAATCAGCTTCAGGTGTTTGGCTGACTGCAGGGTTGAGTCTCTGATTGCTGAGAGCACCCGCTGGCCAGCCCTGGTACTGGAGCCCACAAGGCAGGTGAGTCCCACCATTATTGGCAAGTCCATTCCTGACAATGGCCTGGCCGGTCCAACCCAAAAGGGAGTGTTCTGAAGACAAAGCAGAAGGCCCTACTTCTCTGGAACCTCTCCCTAATGTTATTGCTGTCCCTGAAAGATGGGTATACTCTTCCTACTCTAGCTACTTCACAAATGCACTTCAAAACCTGGGGACTTAAACGGACTCTCCATGACCCAAGTTGTCCGCTAGGGTCACCTGGATGTAGTGTAGAAAACCAGAACGCTATCCCAGGGGACCAAGGGAATTAGTGGAAACTGGGGACCCAGTTTCTTTTGACTTCCTCCCACAGCTGCATTGCCATTCCGGACAAGCGCCAACTGCAGGGCATAATGTAGACTGCACCTGCTTACAACTGTCATCTGTAGAATGCAGGCTGACAATGCTACTGCTATATGTGAGGCAGTGGCTTAGCGTTGTAACAGGAAGCATTGTTAATAGCAAGATCTCCAGGTACAAAAAAAAAAAAAAAGTTGAACCAGACTAATAATAATAATTATTTAAAAAAAAGAAAGAAAGAAAATTGTACAAAGTGAGGAATGATGCCAAACATAATGGAAAATAGATTTAACGTTTACATATATTTATATTGCCTGTTCCCTCAAAACCTATACATTCTCTTTAATGCTACACGCTTTCCCTCCATCAGCAATGAACCAATGTGTTGAAGAGAGGCTGAATGTCTTATGAAAACTGGTCAAAAAACATCCAAAAATAGTCATTTACAAAAAAACACTTTTCTGATGATAGCTTGCTGTGTTTCTTTTCAGATTTTGATCATAAAATGATTAAACTAATGAATCACACGCTATCAATTCATCTCCTGCAAAGAGCCGCATTAGGATGTAACTGAATGTTCCCGTGACCTTGGCTCTGAAAGCAATCTTAATAACTTTGTAATCAGTACAATCAATCACTAGAAGCTTTGTTTGTTTGTCGGCTAGATCAAAAAAATGTCCTCATCTAAAAGTCCCGATCCAAAAATACATTCTGATCCAGGAAGACATAGCCTCCTTGGAAATCCAAGTTGCGAAGATGACATATCATTTGGTCATGAGACCATCGTAGGTGAGGATGCTCTGTCAAGAATACAATGGGTTCTGTTCATAGCATTGTTAATATTTACCACCAGTGTACATGTGTTCCATTGAACAAAATTTATTGACTAAAAGTACTGAAAGTTCTTGCCTACCCCCTTCTCCAGTTATACTTGCCTTACCAGGACGTTGCTGCAGCTGGCACCCAAAGGTGTTGGCTAATGTTGGATGCCAAGAGAAATGGCAATGTCACATCACCAGTTACTGTATGTGACAGTGCTTGTGCAGGACTATTCGCTGCTACATCCAAACGATGTCACATAGGAGGAGTAGGTCACATACCCATGTAGGCGGGTGGGGGCCTGCCTCACTCATTGCCACTGCAGTCAGCTGGAGCAATCTCTACTGAGTTGAGACCCAGTTACATTGACCTTTCATGCCCAGGGAACTTAGCCCTGCAGATTCCACTTTCTCCTTTCCTCAATTCTCAGGTGGGTGACCAGTAACCAAATCCCCAGCCCACTTTCCTGGTTGCGTGGCTGTACCCCCTCACTCCCAGGAGTATCCGTATGCTGGCCCTTGCTTTGCTCTCCCATGGGCTTGACAGCCAAGTGGCATCACTTCTAACTTTTCTCTCTCACCACCTCTGCTGCGTTTTCTTGAGAAACTTAAATGGAGACCTCATGTAGATCAACTTTTTCTTTAATGAAGAGTAGTAGTGCAAAACAGTCAATCAGGCCTTGGCCAAACACATTCCCAATAAATAATTAGCAGTCCATTAGGTGGGTGAGGTACCCCCTATGCCTAACTTTAGGAGAACCCCTACAAGGGGAAAGGAAAGGATTAAGACTCTACTCATAGTTACATTTAGTTACACATGCAGGTAATCTTGCTGAAAAAGACAAAAGTCCATCCAGTTCAAACCAAAACAAAAAAAAAGTTATAATCCTATACCGGGTGTCGGCAACCCGCGGCTCCAGAGCCGCATGCGGCTCTTTTTCACCTTGGCTGCGGCTCCGGAGCACACTGCCCACCAGGTGACAGGCAATAGGGCAGCAATGGGCAAACTACGGCCCAGCGGACCTTTTAATCCGGCCCGCGGAGCTAGGCTCCTCTCACAGTCCGCCCTGAAGACCGGTGTAGCATGAAAATCTGTCTCCTATGAGGATCTGTCCCCCTCGACGTATCTGCGCATGTGCCGGAGATCGCCGATCAGCTGCTAATGCCTGAAACTGGCACATGCGCAGATACGTCGAGGGGGACAGATCCTCATAGGAGACAGATTTTCATGCTACACCGGAACGGCACAGGAACACAGCGAGAGGAACGCGCGGAGCAAAGGTAAGTGAATTGACACAGGGGGGACTTGGGGACTTAATATGGGGGATGAATTAATATGGGGGATGAATTACTATATGGGGGATGAATTACTATATGGGGGATGAATTACTATGGGGGATGAATTACTATATGGGGATGAATTACTATGGGGGATGAATTACTATATGGGGGATGAATTACTATGGGGGATGAATTACTATGGGGGATGAATTACTATGGGGGATGAATTACTATGGGGGATGAATTACTATATGGGGGATGAATTACTATATGGGGGATGAATTACTATATGGGGGATGAATTACTCTGGGGGATGAATTACTATATGGGGGATGTATTTTCAGTTTTAAAAATGTGGCTCTCAAAATAAATTTCAATCGTGGTTTTGGCGAGATTTGGCTCAGTTGAAAAAAAAGGTTGCCCACCACTGACCTAAGGCTATGATTGTGATTATGACGATACACTGTGGCCCTGATTAACCCTTTGCTTACTGGGCCCTTAAACCCCCTTCATGACCAGAGCGCTTTTTGCAATATATGCAGTGTCGGATTTGTTTTAAATGTTGCAATGGTTTTGCGGCTCCCAGTCTTTTTTTCCCTCTCGGAAACGGGTCCAAGTGGCTCTTTATGTCTTAAAGGTTGCAGACCCTGTCCTATACCAACAATTGATCCAAAGGAAGGCAAGAAAACCACCAGCAAAAGCGTGATCCAATTTGCTCCTGTAGGGGAAAAAATTCCTTCCTAATCCCCCGAAAGGCAATTGGATATTCCCGGGATCAACTTTACCTATAAATATCAGTATCCAGTCATCTTCTGTGTATCTAGGAAAGGCTTCAGGCCTTTTTTAAAGCAATCCACTGAGCTGACCAAAAGCAACTCTTGTCTATTACACATTTTCAGAGCTCTTACTGTGAAGAAACCTTTCTGTATTTAGAGATTGGGCTGCAATGAAATTAAATGGTCCAGAATTTCAATATTTTTTATTTTAAATAGAATAATGATAAATTTCCTCCTGCGGCTGTTGAATGCCGGCGGGAGTTAGAGGAGGAGAAGCCAGATTTCAGCAGTTACACTGTCCGAGTGTAAAAAAGAATGCGACAGGGAAACTGCACGGGCGCTATTTCGACCCTTGACACTGCGCCAGTGGTTGGGGAGAGGATGTGGTAAAAACACGTCTCATGCTAACCGTGATTGGGATGTCATTAACAAGTAGGCTGTATTCACATCTGCATGTTTCGGAAATGCGCTGAAGCGTGCATTGTGCTTGCGTTGCCATGATGGCATGCTAACCGCGATTGTGGTGTCATTAAAAATTATGCTACATTCATATCTGTGTGTTTCTGAAAGCGTGATTCAGAGGTGGATTGACAACTCATGGGGCCCCCCGGAAATTGGGGATCATGGGGCCCCTGTGTCCTCGTCCACACTCAAACCACACCCAAAAAAGCCTATGAAAGGTAACAGGGGCATCTCATGGGGCCCCCTACTGACCCCAGGGCCCTCGAATGGTCAGTCCACCCCCTGACGTGATTGCAGTGTGAAGCATTCACATCTGCGCATTTCTGAATTTGATTCTGGAACTGGATCTACTAAGCTCCATAGACAGCATAATAACATGTTAAAAAGAGCCTACAGCTCCACCTACTGTCTTGAAATTAAAATTAGAACTAATTAGAAATGATTTAGCTCACTCAAAATTTTTAAAAAGCAAGCTTTCAGAGATTGCAGGAGGAAAATGGAGAAGATCATTTCTTGTATGTGCCACCCCCGCCGCCCCTCCTGTCCAAGTGTAAAACAGAATGTGACAGGGAGGCCACACAGACCCCTGGAACATGGGTCAGGCTCGCCATTGCAACCCCTGACACAACAGCAGTGTTTGGGGGGGGGGGGGGAATGTGGTAAAAACACATCTCAACTATGGGGTTCTACCATCCCCCAAACCACAAATATAAATGAGCCCTTACTAACCCCCTTTAAGGCTGCTTTCACATTAAAGTGTTGTGGTTTACCTGCATCACGGTGCAGAGCAGTGTACCTGCGGCTTTCCTGCGGGTTAGCTGCTCATTGGCACAGACTTCTATTACATCTTTTAAAAGCGCACCAAAACTGCATTCAATGGTCCTCACAGGACCTCCTTCTATCTTGCTCCCTGGTCTCCTCCTCCCACGCACGACTGCAAGACTTCTCTAGGTCCTCCCCCATCCTCTGGAACTCACTACCCCAATCCATCAGATTGTCGCCTTCCCTCCTCACCTTCAGGCGCTCCCTGAAAACCCACCTCTTCAGGGAAGCCTACCCCACCCTTACCTAACAGCCGTCCTCCTTCATTCCTCCTACCATTCCATCCCCCACAGCCATCTCCTCCTGTACCACTACCCCCTCCCTCCTAGATTGTAAGCTCGAAGGAGTAGGGCCCTCTAACCCCTCGTGTGCTGTTTGTTGTTGCTGTACTGTTTCATGTATTGTCCCCCCCTCTATTGTACAGCGCTGAGCAAACCCTTTGGCGCTATAAAAACTCAATATAATAATGTTGAGGGCCACAGCAGAGTACCCTGAGGGCCACATGTGGCCTGCGGGCCACAAGTTGAGCACCCCTGCCCTAAGTGATCCATTTCTAGTAAATCTTCCCCATAGTGTTTTTACACTTCTAATGACTGAGAAAATGTCGCCTATACTGCAATTAGCTGGAGTAAAATTGTGTTGGTTTCAACTTCTGTGTCTTATTGAAGAGTTAGGCTGTCTGTGGATGATGTAGTTAGTGTTTGGAGTGGTGTTGTGTCCTTTGGATCATCACTTGTAAAAACTGGTAAACTGCGATATAATCTAAGTTGACCACTTTTGCATATACACTATATTCCCAAAAGTATTGGCCCCGCCCTCCAAATCTTTGGATTCAGGTGTTCCAATCCCCTCCATGGACACAGGTGTATACAATCAAGCCCCTAGGCATGCAGATTGCTTCTACAAACATTGGTGAAAGAATGGGTCGCTCTCAGGAGCTCAGTGAATCCAAGCGTGGTCCCGTGATAGGTTGTCACCTGTGCAATAAGTCCATCCGTGACATTTCCTGGCTACTAAATATTCCACGCTCAACTGTTAGTGGGATTATAACAAAGTGGAAGCAACTGGGAACAATGCAACTGCATCCTTCAGATTAGCACAATGACAGTGCGTAGAGAGCTTCATGGAATGGGTTTCCATGGCCGAGCAGCTGCATCCAAGCCTTACATCACTGAATGCAATGCAAAGCGTCAGATGCAGTGGTGTAAAGCATGCCACCACTGGACTCTAGAGCAGTGGAGACATGTTCTCTGGGGTGACCAATCATGCTTTTCTGTCTGGCAATCTGATGGACGTGTCTGTGTTTGGCGGTTGCCAAGAGAACGGTACTTGCCTGATTGCATTGTGCCAAGTGTAAAGTTTGGTGGAGGGGGATTATGCTGTGGGGTTGTTTTTCAGGGGTTGGGCTTGGCCCCTTAGTTCCAGTAAAGGGAACTCTTAAGGCGTCAGAATACCAAGTCAATTTCATGTTCCCACCTTTGTGGGAACAGTTTGGGGATGGACCCTTTCTGTTCCAACATGACTGCACACCAGTGCACAAAACAAGGTCCATAAAGACATGGAGGAGCCAGTTTGGGGTGGAGGAACTTGACTGGCCTGCACAGAGTCCTGACCTCAACCCCATAGAACACCTTTGGGATGAATTAGAATGGAGACTGTGAGCCAGGCCTCCTCCCTGACATCAGTGCCTGACCTGACAAATGTGCTTCTGGAAGAATGGTCAAACCTTCCCATAGACACCCTCCTAAACCTTGTGGACGGTCTTCCCAGAAGAGTTGAAGCTGTTATAGCTGAAAAGGGCGGGGCCAACTCAATATTGAACCCTAAGGACTAAGACTGGGGGGCCATTAAAGTTCATGTGTGTGGAAAGGGTGGGGCCAACTCAATATTGAACCCTACGGACTAAGACTGGGAAGCCACTAAAATTCATGTGCATGTAGAGGCAGGCGTCCCAATACTTTTGGCAATATAGTGTAGTTTAGACAACAGAAATGGTTTCCACTCTCGCAAGATTGTGCTGTCCACATTACATCACCTATCATTCCATGTTTGCCCCAATGTAATATTTTTAGGACACATATCATTTCAGATAGTTTCGATAATTGGTAAAATTAGATGACATTATCTCTAGACAAAATGATCAATGCAGCTTGTTTTCCTAATGTGTTTCCGAAAATTGTATCGAAAATGTCACATAGTGAAACTGTTTCCAGCGTTGCAGCCTTGTGGTACATTGTCTCCCAAGAGGACAATTTTTTTTGCTTTCAGTCATTTCCATTTGATGGAGCCCTTTTTTAATGTATTGTTCATCTCTGTTTGAGTTATCCTTCTCAAGCACGCTGCTTTTTTGGCCTGTGGTTATTTATTAAAACCGAGGCTGAAAATTGCAGCAACATGTTTGTTACATAGTCAGAATAATTCCAATTTCTCAATTGTAAAAGACGGTCTGAGGATCCTCTGTAAGAATGCAGATGAATCCACTGTGTGATAAGCTAATGGAAGGGATTTATTCACAATCCGCTGCCGCCAGAGAGTCTGTATTGTATAAGTTACGTCTGTGAAGACTAATTAATTCAGGTTGTGGTGTATCTAGTAGTAGTTGGCCACATTCAACCGGACTTGCTCTGCAACGTTGAAGATGTTTTGTATATACCAGGGGCGGACTGACAACTCATGGGGCCCCCGGGCAATAGGGGATCATGGAGCCCCTGTGTCCTTGCCCAAACTCAAAAAAACCTATGAAAAAGGTATCAGGGGCATCTCATGGGGCCCCCTACTGACCCCAGACCCTCGGGCAGTGCCCGAGTTTCCAAATGGTCAGTCCGCCCCTGGTATATACCCAAGCCCATGATCCCCTATTGTCCAGGGGCCCCATGAGTTGTCAGTCCGCCCCTGGGTGGGATTGCACAATCGCCCAAGTCTTCTGGGCGGACGTCTTTAGTATACTATCTAAGCTTTGCGCAAAAACACTCCACCCGAACCTGGCCACTGCGCTGTTCAACCTACGCCCCCCTGATATCTCAAACTCACAATTCAAACCTTTTCAAATCTCGGAAATCTCCCTCATTATACATTGCAGTAGTTAAAAATAAAGTTACCCAGGCTATGATTCACGCCAAAATAGAAGCTACAATTCTAGACACCATCCCTAAACTCAGGAATATTTGGAACCCCTGGGTAGAGCACTTCCTCCCACCAAACTTTGATGACTCCCTTCTCAACCCATAACGACTATTCCATGCTACTCTGGTACCATTCCCTATCAATCACACATACTCCTATTGCTGCTAATTGTGGAGTCACCTACAGGGTGGACTGACAATTCATGGGGCCCCTGGGCAATAGGGGATCATGGGGCCCCTGTGTCCTTGCCCAAACTCAAAAAAGCCTATGAAAAAGGTATCAGGGGCATCTCATGGGGCCCCCTACTGACCCCGGGCCCTCGGGCAGTGCTCGAGTTTCCAAATGGTCAGTCCGCCCCTGGTATATACCTAAGCCACATCTTTATATCCTAGAATATCAAGAAGATACCCCAGCATTTACACTCACCTGTTCAATTCCTCGGTAACACAAACTGCTAATCAGCTAATCATATTGGGGCAAATCAATGCATTTAGGCATCTAGATGTGGTGAACACGACTTCATACAGAGCATCAGAATGGGGAAGAAAGGGGATTTAAGTGACTTTGAACATGGCATGGCTCTTCGTACCAGACAGGCTGGTCTGAGTATTTCAAAAACTGCTGATCTACTGGGATTTTCATGTATAAACATCTTTAGGATTTACAGAGAATGGTCCAAAAAAGAGAAAATATCCAGGGAATGGCAGTTGTGTGGAGGAAAATGGCTTGCTGATGTCAGAGGTCAGAGGAAAATAAGCAGACTGATTGCTGCGACATTCAGATGGTAGGGTCAGAATTTGGTGTAAACAACATGAAAGCATGGATCCATTCTGCCTTGTATCAACATTTCAGGCAAGGTGTACCTAATATAGTGGCCAGTGAGTGTATAATGCCGCTTTAAAATCTCAACCCCAGTGATTTGACATTTTACACCTTTACCCATGTAAATTGAGGAAACTAACACCAACTAACACCAATGCAGGCTTTCTGACACCATCAATTATATTATGTAACTAGTACAGGATGGTATCACAACTTTCACACCTATCATCCTGCTCTTGGACAATCAACATTTACACATTCCAAGGTGGCTGGAGTAAGGTGTCCTATGGTGTGAACATAAATGCTGAGGTATCTTTCTGGCATGCTAGGAACTAAAGAAGTGGCTTGGTAAGCTATGGCTACACAATGTCTTCAAAATTACAGAACAAGTCCAGTTGCATGTGACTTCCAGATATACTACAGTACGTAACTTTCTCTGTTGACTTAACCAATTAGATGTGAAGGTAGGGTTGAAAATGATTTGGTATCGTAAGAAACCTCTTGATACATCAACTTACACTATATGACTAGAAGTTTAGGGACATCTGACTATCACAGTTTGTTGGACATCCCATTCCAAACTCATGGGTATTAATATGGAGTCGCCATCTTTGGCCCCTTTCAGATGGGACGGACCCATCAGCAGATCCGCCTGCTCAGTTGGGGATCTCTCCACTGATCCCCACTGAGCAGGAGGATGACAGGTCTGCGTGCGTTCCACTGCTGTAGAGCTGATACATACACAGCCCGCTGACTTCTATGGGATGGTTGGATGGAAATGGACTGGATCGGATGCCGGCGGGTGTCAGCGGACACTTGTCCATAGAGGGCTATGGATGGTTCGATCAGGTTCGCCTTTCAGTTTTTCAGGACCATCAGTGTGAAAGGGGTCTTCGTGGCATAACATCCTCCACTCTCCTGGGAAGGCTTTCCATGAGATTTTGGAGTGTGTCTTATTTGTGGCCAATTAGTCAAAACAGAATTTATAAGGTCAGGAACTGATGCTGGACGAGAAGACCTGGCTCACAATCTGCCAGTTTCCTGCAATAGGAGAGGTATTATATGCACCTCCCTGGCAGCTTGTGTCTTTTACCTTCATTTCATTCCAGCACTGCAGCTTCCACAAGACGCTTTATCACTCAACACTTCTTGAAGTTTCAAATGACTGTATCCTCAACTTCTGACCCCTTTGTTACTACAGGACTCAACTTCTGACCACTTTGTCACTACAGGACTCAACTTCTGACCCCTTTGTTACTACAGGACTCAACTTCTGACCACTTTGTTACTACAGGACTCAACTTCTGACCCCTTGTTACTACAGGACTCAACTTCTGACCCCTTTGTCACTACAGGACTCAACTTCTGACCACTTGTTACTACAGGACTCAACTTCTGACCACTTTGTTACTACAGGACTCAACTTCTGACCACTTTGTCACTATAGGACTCAACTTCTGACCACTTTGTCACTACAAGACTCAACGTCTGACCCCTTGTTACTACAGGACTCAACTTCTGACCCCTTGTTACTACAGGACTCAACGTCTGACCCCTTGTTACTACAGGACTCAACTTCTGACCCCTTGTTACTACAGAACTCAACTTCTGACCACTTTGTCACTACAGGACTCAGCAATGACATAGAGGTTGGAGGATGGGGACACAGCACACAGTGATGGACATAGACATCCAGCATGTAATGGGGAACAGACACATTGCTTTTTACATATATACATTTTGTGATCCTTGTTTAGTAGTGCAGCACAGCACTTATTTTACTATCAGTATACGTTTAAAGGTTTAAAAATACCTATCACAAAAATTACTGGAATCCTTGCCAACTTTTTTTCTATTAATTATATTTGAATTAGTTTGTGCAATGTTCATAGAATACAGCCTATCCATTTGGATTATATACTACCCTTGGATCACAGACACGGGGTATACTTGGTATACTGCCTATCTATTTGGATTGTATATTATTTATGGATCACAAGCACAGAAGTCCTATGGAGCAGGCAGCTTACATCCAAAGTCTAAACAAGGCATCTACATCATGACCATGCATAACCAACATGCCTTGCCCTGGTCATCAATATAAACTGTGTTAGCCACCCAGGGGTCAGTGTGGACAGGCAGGGGACCAGGTGAGATATATTTTGTAAGAACCAAGAACCTTTTCCAACAATATTACAAAGAAATGCATACACCAAATATCCATGTCTATCCGTGTTTTAGGTATTGTGTTTCCTTTCCATTAAAGCAATTGGATCCAGTGAAAAGCTGACTTTACAAAGATTGCAAAGTGTGTAAACGCCTTGAACTTACTCTGTCTTTCACTTGGGGCCCCAAGCTATCACAGTGGGCTCCCATGATTTCATCTTTGATATGTAGAAGCCGTCAGTCACCTGCTGCGTCTCAGGCTCTGCCTAAGAATTACCGGCGAGGAAAAGTCTGCGGGAGGAGATCAAAGGACCATGACAGATCTGCTCTCCTACCCCAGGTTTTTTTTGGAAGTGTCCAGGAGCTCTGAAGAAGGCTCACTTGCCACTGAGAAACATAGTTTCAAAGAAGGAAGGTGACTTACGCCCTTAGACTAATAATTTAGCATTTGACTTGGAATTGTTTAAAGAAAAATGGTTTGGTGTGGTCTTTAAAGGTAAACCACCATCTGACAAAAAAAAGTACAATATCACTGCAGGACTTTTGCAAAACAAGAACACCCCACAGTTACTTAACTATATTAGATTAGGTTGCACACTGTACTAAAATGAAATAGCTGACATATGAAGCAAATAAAGGATGCAATGATACATTTTCTTTTTTTTTCACACTGTTCAGAAGCCATATTAGCTGGACCATGTAAGGTCCAGGTAATACGGCTTCTGAGCTTGTGAGCTAGGTGCACCATGGCAGGGAACACACAAGTCCAAGTGGGCAATAATAGCATATTATTATAGAATATTGTAGAAAAGTCCAGCAAGACAGATGAGCCCAATGAGGAAGCACACCCACCCAGAGCTATTTACAACTGCTACAGCGATGGAACAGCAGTTTGAAGAATGGAGGGTGCCAACAGCACTTGCCATGAGGAGCAGAATGCGGTCTGCCTGGTCTACACCCAAAGGGGAAGGCTTCATGACAGAGATAGACGTAGTTCCTGCACTGTCCCTACGCCTCTGGAACCTGTCTCTAATCACTGCCCCTATCAGATGGAGAACCTATCCTTACACTCACTACTCGCATAAAGTGTGCCAAACCTGGGTGCCGGAGTCTTAAATAAACTTTGCCTGACTCAAGATGACCACCAGAGTCACATGGGACATCAGAATCCAATCAGATATCTGCCTTTTATGACCAAGGAAATCAGAGAGGCAGTAGGTTCCTCTCAATTGCATTGCCACTATAGTCAAGTTCCACCTGCAGTGGGAAATACAGACTGCCTACCTACAAGATGGCCTGTGCAGGTTGGGCTGCTGCCCTGAGCGGAGATAGTCTTTTGAGACATCGATCAGAGTAAGACCAGCAGATTATTTTCATAGTAATTCCTAATGTCAGTATAAAAAAGAGATTCTTCAACAAGTGCTTCCACCAAACTGACTAATAGAAATAATCCAATCACTATGTGATCACCTCATGTACATGTTTACATTCCTGAAGTCTGTCCTGAAATGTTTCCCTCAGACCTTTCACCATTTTTGTTGTCCATCTCTGGACTTATTCTATCTTATCAATATCTTTTTGAAAGAGAGGTCTCCAGAATTGGACACAATACTCCAAATAAGGTCTAACTACAGATCTCCTCTATCTCTAGTGATAACTAAAGATCTAAATAGAGGAATCAGGACCTTGTTCCTCCTGCTGGTGATCCCTCTAGTGATATAAAGATCTACTGTATATAGAGAAATCAGGACCTCCTTCCTTTTGCTGGTGACCCCTCTATATAGATCAGTGGTCTCCAAACTGCGGCCCGGGGGCTGGATTTGGCCCTTGGCTATCCTTTACCAGGCCCTTGGGACACAATTCCACAAACTAGCACCATCATTAGGATACTATTCCTCAGTATTGATGAGCACTATTCTTTCCATTGATATTAACAATGAGGCACTATTCCTTCCATTCAAACCAATGATGGTGCATTGCTTATGTTTACTGATGCCAGGGCATTTTTTATTCCCACTGGTCACAGTCTGGCCCTAATGAAGTCTGTAGAATAGAAAACTGACCCTTTGCTTAGAAAGTTTGGAAACCCCTGATATAGAGGAATCCTCCTGCCGGTGATCCCTTTAGTAATAACTGAAGATCCAAACAGAGGATTCAGGACCTTCTTGCTCCTGCTGGTGATGTCTCTAGTGATATAAAGACCTATATAAACCAGTGATTCTCAACCTTCCTAATGCCGCGACCCTTTAATACAGTTCCTCATGTTGTGGTGACCCCCAACCATAAAATTATTTTCGTTGCTACTTCATAACTGTAATTTTGCAGTGGGAGGAGTAGTGCCACATCATTGGTGTCAGTGAGAGGAGTAGTGCCACATCAGTGATGTCAGTGGGAGGAATAGTGTCCCATCGTTGATGTCAGTGGGAGGAATAGCGTCCCATCATTGGTATCAGTGGGAGGAATAGTGCCACATTGTTGGTGTCAGTGGGAGGAATAGTGCCCCATCATTGCTGTCAGTGTGGGAGGAATAGTGCCCCATCATTGGTGTCAGTGGGGGGGGGGGGGGGATAGTGTCTTGGTTCCTAAGACCATCGGAAATATGTGTTTTCCGATGGTCTTAGGAGACCCCTGTGAAAGGGTTGTTCGACCCCCAAAGGGGTCGCGACCCACAGGTTGAGAACCGCTGATATAAAGGAATCAGGACCTCCTTTCTTGTGCTGGCAACCCCTCTAGTGATATAAAGAAATATATAGAGGAATCAGGACCTCTTTCCTCCTGCTGGTGATCCCTCTAGTGATAAAAAGATCTATATAGAGGAATCAGGACCTCATGTCTTCTGTTGGTGATCATTCTAGTGATAACTGAAGATCTAAATGGAGAAATCAGCATCTCCTTCCTCCCACTGATGTTCCTTCTAGTGCATCCTAGAATTTTACTAGCTTTTCCTCCTGAATGGCTGTACTGTTGCTCATTTTGCAGTCTTGAAAATCACCCAGTCTATATATATTGCTTCTCCATAGTCCCATGCATAGCAATTATGAGTAAATCAGCATATCCAATATGTTGCAGTAGTCACATGTGGGATGATTCTAATGCATTTCAAAAAAATATTCATCGGGAATGGAGATAAATCCTATTTGAGTACAGTGATACAATTACACATAAGCCATGCATAAACAGTTTCCAGTTTCAATCCAGGAAATCCAAAGGGGAACACAGAAGGAGCAAAGTACACAAAAAGGACCAAAAGAGCACCAGTAAGCATCAGCTTCAATAGTGTGCATTGTACAGTGGAGTCCACGGTTCTGGGTCCTTCCCATTGGAGACCCAACAGATTGAATTAGACCATTGACTCCATTTTATTATACACACTATTGAGCTCACTGCTTACTGGCGTGCCTTTGGTCCTCTTGAGAACCAGCTGTTCTCTCTGTCTAAAATCCTACTGTCCTCAAAGAATGTCCAAACCTGTAGGGATCCACCACTCTGCTGCTGCTCACCTAGCACTGCACCACCATATTCTTCTCTGATGTCATCGGGGGCCAGCTGTGTCTTATGGATTCTTGAAGAAGGCTTCCTGATGATGCACATATAAAGTAGAGTGTCATCAGGAGGCCAGGTGCAAGAACCAGGAAGAGATAGGCTTCTTGATGATGCTTATATATTATAGGTAGTTATTAAGAGGTTGTTAATTAAGTTATCGTGTCACCCAATGTTTGGTTTCCATTCAGTAGCCAAAAAAGGCATTGGTCCTGACGAAGCTGAGTGAGATACGCCTATCGGCGAAACGCGTTGACGTCATACGTCAGATACGTCACTTCCGGTCATGCGCACTAGGTGGAACGCACGCTGACCCATAAGGAGGAAGCCATCTTCACATGCCATGAGGCAAGCGTGAGCAGTACAGGCGCTGAGAGGGGGCTGGAACCCGCGGTATATCGGCGGATGTCAGCGGTGGTTCCTGGGCCTCTGTGGCCGTGTTTGGCAATATCCATGAAGGACATTTCTTTCATTCCCTTTATCCACGGCACAGGTGGTGAGTGGATTGTTACAGGACATTAGATATACGGTCCTCTGTGATCAATATGACCTACATATCTTATTGAGTGCAAGCTCTGTCAGTGACTTCCCACATTATTTGTTTCACTACAGGATGGGGACATTATGGTGCTTTGTGTAGGATACAGGACATACCGCATATAGCTCAACAGGCAGAAGATTCCTTGGGATATGTTTTGCTTTTCCTACAAAGGGTGGTGTGTAGTCCACATACAGTGGTGAAGACACCATTTCAAGCAGAGTGCTGCAATCTGCACCTTTTCTCCCATCCTGGGAATAAATGGGGCTTATTTCCATTCAAGAGCTTTATGATACAGCTGTTCACATAACAGATGAACGGGCCCCAACCACGTGTGCCGGCACAGGAATGTATTGCATCATATATGTGACATTTATGTCTTTTTCCAAACAGGCCTGAGGCTTACTGTTCCCCTCTTTACGCTTATTGTGCTTACTGCATTTCATACATGTGATATACGTATATCCATAGTATAGTTTTTGGATTCCCTGTTCGGGATTCACCATTATGATATTGGTGTAAATTCATTATTTAATATTATGGTATACCTATGGTATAATTTTTGGATACACCTCTTCAGGGAAGTGTTTACCTATGTGTTTGTGCTACAGAGATATTAGACTCTTGCAGTCACTTTTTCTGTTGCACATACATTTAGACCGGTCTTGATGTCATTTTATATGGTTTTAGGTCTGTGTGTTATTGTCTCATACTGAGGTGATGGTAAACCAGGGCGAATGCCCATATGTCATATTTATATCTGTGTAATAAAGCATAATTTTTGGAAAATTTTCTGAGTGTCACGGTCTGTTCATAATGTAGCCGCTTTTCTGTGAATCTCTTTTCACAAACCCCCCTTTTTTGAATTCTTGATGATGCTCCATGGTGCATGCATTGTGGAGTACACCAAGACCTCCTGAGATGAGTGACATGAGCATTCTAAGAGGCAGGGGGGCAGTTGATACATCATTCTTACCAAGGCAAGAATCCAAGAATTACGGAGATATTTTCCCATTGGATATGTAATAAAAAGTTATTCCAACTGTGGGAGATGAGTAGGAGTGGGATGCTGGTAAATGGGTGGTGGGTGTGAAGGTCTTCTTTAACATGCTGCATACTCCACTGACTGGTCACTTTATTAGGTACACCTTGCTAGTGCCAAGAAAATATCCCTCACACCATTACACCACCACCAGCAGCCTAAACTGTTGATACAGAGCAAGATGGATCCATGCTTTCATGTTGTTTTTATGCCAAATTCTGACCCTACCATCTGAAGGTCACAGAAACCAGTCTGTCCATTCTCCTCTGACATCAACAAGGCATTTATTGCAGCTCGCTTGATATTTTCTTTTCTTCGGACCATTCTCTGTAAACCCTAGAGATGGTAGTGTGTGAAAATCCCAATCGATCAGTAGTTTTTAAAATAATCAGACCAGCCCAGGGGCGGACTGACCATTTGGAAACTCGGGCACTGCTCGAGGGCCCGGGGTCAGTAGGGGGCCCCATGAGATGCCCCTGGTACCTTTTTCATAGGCTTTTTTGAGTTTGGGCAAGGACACAGGGGCCCCATGAGCCCCTATTGCCCCCATGAGTTGTCAGTCCGCCCCTGGACCAGCCTTTCTGGCACCAACAATAATGTCACGTTCAAAGTCACTTAAATCCCCATTCTGATGCTCATTTGAACCTCAGCAAGTCGTCTTCGCCACACCGAGCTTTTATTTATTATTTATTTCAGGTACTTATATAGCGCCGTCAATTTACACATTGCTTTACATATATATATATATTGTACATTCACATCAGTCCCTAACCCTCAAGGGGTGTACAATCTATGGTCCCTAACTCACATTCATACATACACATACTATGGCCAATTTAAACAGGACCCAATTAACCTACCAGCATGTCTTTGGAGTGTGGGAGGAAACCAGACTACCCAGAGGAAACCCACACAGGCACAGAGAGAACATGCAAACTCTAGGCAGGTGGTGCCGTGGCTGGGATTTGAACCAACGACCCTAGTATTGCCAGGTGGAAGTGCTAACCATTTAGCCACTGTGCTGCCCCGATGCCTAAATGCATTGAAATTCTGCCATATACCATATTTTCCGACGTATAAGACGACTTTTTACCCCTTGAAAATCTTCTCAAAAGTCGGGGGTCGTCTTATACGCCGGTATACGGCATACTGACACTTTTTAGGGGGGTGGCGCGGTGCCGCCGCCGCCCCCCCTTCCAACGGAAGGGACACTAAGTACAGGGGTGGGCAGGGGCTGTTTCTTACCTGGCTCCGGTCCCACGATGATCCAGTCCAGGAAGCGCGGCTGCTCTTTCAGTTCGGCCACTGGATGTTCGTGCGGCTGCTCGGCTGCGCCTCCTCACCGGTGATTGGCCGCCAGAACTGTAGCTCAGGAAAGGCACACAGGCAGCCAATCACCGGCGAGGGGGCGGAGCCGAGCGGCCCCATGAAAATCGAGTGCAAGAGCAGCAGGTAAGTGTTCAGTGTAGAGGTGCTGCTGCAACCACATATGCTGGCTGCAGCAGCACCATACTAGAACAGGGTCAGCAAGTGTAATTGGTGTCAGTGGGAGGAATAGTGCCCCATCATTGGTGTCACTGATACCAATGATGGAGCACTATTCCTCCCACTGACACCAACGATGGGGCACTATTCCTCCCACTGACACCAACGATGGGGCACTATTCCTCCCCCCCACTGACACCAACGATGGGGCACTATTCCCCCCCCCCACTGACACCAACGATGGGGCACTATTCCACTCCGCACTGACACCAATGATGGGGCACTATTCCCCCCACTGATACTAATGATGGGGCACTATTCCTCCCACTAATACCAATGATGGGGCACTATTCCTGCCACTGATACCAAAGATGGGGCACTATTCCTCCCACTGACACCAATGATGGGGCACTATTCCTCCCACTAATACCAATGATGGGGCACTATTCCTGCCACTGATACCAAAGATGGGGCACTATTCCTCCCACTGATACTAATGATGGGGCACTATTCCTCCCACTGATACCAATGATGGGGCACTATTCCTGCCACTGATACCAAAGATGGGGCACTATTCCTCCCACTGATACCAATAATGGGGCACTATTCCTCCCACTGATACCAATGATGGGGCACTATTCCTGCCACTGACACCAATGATGGGGCACTATTCCTGCCACTGATACCAATGATGGGGCACTATTCCTGCCACTGATACCAATGATGGGGCACTATTCCTGCCACTGATACCAATGATGGGGCACCTATTCCCCCCCCCCCACTGATACTAATGATGGGGCACTATTCCTGCCACTAATACCAATGATGGGGCACTATTCCTCCCACTGATACCAATGATGGGGCACTATTCCTCCCACTAATACCAATGATGGGGCACTATTCCTCCCACTAATACCAATGATGGGGCACTATTCCTCCCACTAATACCAATGATGGGGCACTATTCCTCCCACTAATACCAATGATGGGGCACTATTCCTCCCACTGGTGTGCACTGGAAGAGGGGTAGTCTTATACAGCGAGTATAGCCCAAACACTACATTTTAGCAGGAAAAGTAGGGGGTCGTCTTATACGCCGGCAAATACGGTAATTTGATGATTAGCAATTTGTTACCAAGCAATCAAACAGGAGTACCTAATAATGTGGCCGTTGAGTGTTTTGTGCATTGGGTAACACTCATGGCTACAACACGTGCTGGTGCACAATATTCATTCAGAATTGCACCCCAACAAACTAATAAACTAGATGCCCATTTACCATTGCTGCAGTACACCGCAACCCATGTACCATTCGTTGTTTTGCATTGCATTAAAAAAATTGCTACAGGTCAATTCTTCTGCCATCCCTCAGCGCAAGAGTTTGCCTATAAAGAAGCTACATCTAACTATGCTACCTTGCCAACTCGTATATCAGGAAAATCTTGACTGTTCGCTGCACGTGGAAACATTGGCTAAAGATGAAAAGCTTCTACTCTGACTCAAGGGTACGAAATGCCTCATACTTTTGATTAAAAATGTTTTCATCAATTAAGGATTGAATTTTATTGCTCATTAGGGTGATGGATAGGGTTTGCTGGTGGGGATTTGTTACGCAGACATCAATGCAGCTCGCACAGTTAGGGATTAATTCCTCTCTCCCGGAATGATATAATCCCCCCTCGCTTTTATTAATGATCTTTTTCTGTAGTGTTGACCTAAACAATTCGTGAAACGTTTTCTATTTCTTATAGGATGACAGCCTTAATGTTGTTTGCGGTCGGACTGCTGTTTTATCTTCGTGGATGGCGCCGAAGCTCTGAACTCTTAACAGCTGCGTCGGCAAATGGTTTCATTTATTTTTCACACGCTAGCATAACGCTCGCCGACTGGTAAACTTTTAGAAGTTTTTTTTTTTTAAAAGCTAAATATTTAAAGGGAAACTATAATCTTTTAAAAGTATTTTGAAGCGGTATAGAGCCGTGGTCTCCAAACTTTTCAGTATGAGGGATTCATACACTATATTGCCAAAAGTATTGGGACGCCTGCCTTTACACGCATATGAATTTTATTGGCATCCCAGTCTTAGTCCGTAGGGTTCAATATTCTTTTGTCCCGCCCTTTGCAGCTGTAACAGCTTCAACCCTTCTGGGAAGGCTGTCCACAAGGTTTAGGAGGGTATTTATCAGGGGCGGACTGACCATTTGGAAACTCGGGCACTGCCCGAGGGCCCGGGGTCAGTAGTAGTAGGAGATGCCCCTGGTACCTTTTTCATAGGCTTTTTTGAGTTTGGGCAAGAACACAGGGACCACATGATCCCCTATTGCCCGGGGACCCATGAGTTGTCAGTCCGCCCCTGGTATCTATAGGAAGGTTTGACCATTCTTCCAGAAGCACATTTGTGAGGTCAGGCACTGATGTCGGGGGAGGAGGCCTGGCTCGCAGTCTGCGCTCTAATTCATCCTAAAGGTGTTCTATGGTGTTGAGGTCAGGACTCTGTGCAGGCCAGTCAAGTTCCTCCACCCCAAACTCACTCCTCCATGTCTTTATGGACCTTGCTTTGTGCACTGGTGCGCAGTCATGTTTGAACAGGAAGGAGCCATCTCCAAACTATTCCCAAAAGTTGGGAGCATGAAATTGTTAAAAATGTCTCCACCAAACTTTACACTTTGTACAGTGCAGTCAGGCAAGTACCGATCTCCTGGCAACAGCCAAACCCAGACACATCCATCAGATTGCCAGACAGAGAAGCGTGATTTGTCACTCCACAGAACACGTTTCCACTACTCTAGAGTCCAGTGGCGGCGTGCTTTACACCACTGCATCCAACGCTTTTCATTGCACTTGGTGATGTAAGGCTTGGATGCAGCTACTCGGCCATTGAAACCCTTTCCATGAAGCTCTCTACACACTGTTGTTGTGCTAATCTGAGGGCCACACAAAGTCTGGAGGTCTTTAGCTGTTGACTCTGCAGACAGTTGGCCACTTCTGCGCACTGCGCGCTTCAGCATGCGCTGACACCCCTCTGTCATGTGACGTGGCCTACCACTTGGTGGCTGAGGTGCTGTTGTTCCCAGTTGCTTCCACTTTGTTATAATCCCACTAACAATTGCCTAGGTGATGGATTTTATACAACTGTGGTCATGGAGGTGATTGGAACACCTGAATCTTATGATTTGGAGGAGTGTCCCAATACTTTTGGCAATATAGTGTATTTCTTTAGATTGGGTATGCATCAATCATGCTGGTTTCTGGTTGAAATAAGAAAGTAGGCATGCTGCAATATTCTTGTAGTATCACCAAGTGGCTAGATGCTTTCATTGTGATCTTGATCTTTGCTCTTGTCATGTAATGGAATCTTCCAGTTCAAAAAAAAAACCTGGACATCCATAGAATCTCTTGGTGAAGACCATACCTACCACTGCTGGCATAGGGAGTTGGGACAAGTATACTGTATATATGGACATCCATCGACTCTATTGGTGAAGCCTATACCTATCACTGCTGGCACTGAGAGTTGGGACAAGAATACTGTGTATGTATATATATATATATATATATATATATATATATATATACACACACAGGGGCAGACTGACCATTTGGGAACCCGGGCACTGCCCGAGGGCCCGGGGTCAGTAGGGGGCCCCATAAGATGCTCCTGGTACCTTTTTTATAGGCTTTTTTGAGTTTGGGCAAGGACACAGGGGCCCCATGATCCCCTATTGCCCGGGGGCCCCATGAGTTGTCAGTCTGCCCCTGTATATATATATATATATATATATCAATCAGCGATAACATTATGACCACCCACCCTAACATTTTATTTTAAAACATTCACTGTGCTAAAGAAAAAAAACCAGTACAAATGGACAAATAAAATTTAAAAGAATTAATAAATATGCTTTGAGAAATTACCACATCAGAAGTCCCCCCTTCACATCAGAGTCACTATTTAATATTAGAAGACTCCCATCGCATCAAAAGCCTCCTCATCATATTAAAGCAGAGTTCCACCCAAAAATGGAAGCTCTGCTTATCTGCCTCCTCACCCCCCCCCCCCCCCCTCTGCTGCCACATTTGGCATCTTTAGGAGGGGAGGGTGGAGTGGGCACCTGGTTTTTACAGGTATCGGCTCACAATTCCAGCTCAGTTCATCGTGGCGAACTGAGCTAAAGGTTTGCGCACCCCCCTGCCCCCCTACAGTCCTCTGGGACACTTCACAGGACCCAGAGGACTGTGGCCCATTCCAAAAGTGCAGCTTGCTTTGCACATGCATAGTAGGAAACTGGCTGTGAAGCCTTAAGGCTTCACTGCCGGCTTCCCTTAGTCAAGATGGCAGCACCAGCCAATTGAAGAATCGCCTTGGGGTGAGGACACCGTTGGATCCTTGGACAGGTAAGTGCCCCAATGTTAAAAGTCATCAGCTACAGTATTTGTTGCTGCTGACTTTTACATTATTTTTTGTTGGGGGGGGGGGAGCAGAACTCTGCTTCAAAACTTCCCATTCACATTAGAAGCCCCTCCAATGTAGCATGAGACCTGACACTTCCTGCAAAGAAACAACATATCCAACAATCCCTGGGTGTCTCAGCTTAGTGCTGGTGCGGGTGAGAGCACCATAGTATTTAGCTCTGACGCAGACACAAGCAGGCATAGCAATGAAGGAAAGAGATGTATTTCATTACATTAGCACTACCATATTTGTGATGACACACACAGGAAATGGCGAGGCATGCACTGGACTCTACATGACCGGGAACAGGAATTTGTCTTGTCCTTATGGTGAATAGGGACAGGCTAGGTGAATGAATACATGGACATATGGCGTTTGATCAGTCACGATACTGCAAACTGTAACTACAACATGAGAGCCCATCAATACAAGGTAAAGCAAACACAGGGAATATAACTACACTAATAATGAGTTAGAACAATGAAAACTTTTGAACGTGTACTATGCCTTTAATGCGTTGGGTTGGGGGGGGGGTCACAATTTGTTGTTTGGCTGCCTGCAATAATGAGCAGGTTTGCCCAATAAAGTGTCCATAGCACTATATATTGGATGCGTCCTCTGCTGGTATATTGTGCGCTACGTTTCCATTACATCCGAGAAGAAGTTGTATTCTACTTTCAAGCAACTCCATGCGAAGCTTTTAGTTTTTACCTCTTCACAGCGGCCGCTATCAGTCCTTCGTACTCTACTCTTCTCCAGGGAACAAACCTTTAGCTTCACCTCCTACCTTCAATTAATCAGCGTGTAACAGCCACTTAATGTTCTGTCCATTAGAGATTATGCTTTAATTGCATTGATCAAATATCCCCGTTCGGTCCCTCCACCATACATCATCCCGCAGAGAGTAATGCGACATCTAAGGATTGCGAGCACAAAGCGTCCAGAGATTAATAAAACCGATTTCCGTATGGAAATGAGGCACAAATAGGATGCACTTGATTTTTAAGTGCCTATTAAATAATATAAACTTTAACCAAAGTGATGTTCAAACCGCCTTCTCAAAAGAGCGAAGTCGGGTATAAAATACGCACGTGTCACAAAATAGTTGTTTCTACAAACTTGTTTTTTTTTTTCCATGTTTCCCACTGGGGAAAGAAACAAACACAGTTTCAGGGTTTTTTTCTTCTTTTGTACAAGTGTAATAACAGTTTTAGGTGTTAAAATGTCCAAGGCTAATACATTGCTGGGAATTTCAATATTTATATACTGTAACTGCCATTTTATTTTATGTTTATAGGGATTTCAAACAGGAAACAATCTGCTACAAAGTTTCCAATGTTTCTGCCATGTAAATGACTTTAGGAGGACTGTATAATGATCCTTAAACAGGACTTTTGTCATGGAAATTTTGTATTTACAGGTTGAACTTTAAATGTGTCATATATTAGTGTTATTCATATGTCTCTCCTGTGGCTTAATTAAAGCTCTGAAGGCTGCAATTGGGCCATGCGCATGTACAATGTATGTATTACAGTACTCAGCTCGGTAATGGATGAGATGGCAGATCTGCGCTTATAGACCGGCGTGTATACCACCACGGCATTCGATGCGAATGCCGCCGGCGGTAGGCCGCGGGCCTGTATCCACATATCAGCAGCATAGTACCACATGGACTTCGTACCGCAAGGCGCCAAGCAGTGCGAACTCCGTGTGTAGGCTCATGTATATCTTACAAGCCATTACCGACCTGAACTGTATCTGGATGGATGTGTTTTAATAAAGATCGTATCGGGCCCATTCAGATACAGACTGACATTGTTTAATCTAGGGGATGCTTGTACAGAGAATTTACATACTACGAGGAGCTAGTAGGACAGGAAGTCTGCTCTCCTCAGAGCATGGGGGGGAGGGGAGGACTGGTGTAAAGGGGGAAGTTTGCTCTCCTCAGAGAGCTCATGGGAGGAGGACCAGTATAGATAAAAGGAAAGGCTATGCTCCAATCAGGATGTACATTCTGTGTATAGACACTCCCCATTGCATTGTTCTGTGGGAGGGGATTGACCTGACCCCCCCCCCCTGCGTGGGGGGAGGGCGTGTAATAAAACCGCGGGCTGAGTCTGAAGCCAGTCTCTATGTGAATTCCAACAGCAACCTGAGAGTGTCGTGTGATCATTCCCAGGTAACTGGAGCTCCATTTCCTCACATCTCGAGATAGCTAAACCAGTTGGAGGCGCAGGAATCGTGGAGCTAAGCTGCAGTCGTGGTAAGCGAGTTTCGCACAGCTTTATGGGGGATTGCTGCGCATCCAACTGCGAGTACTCACGGTAAGGAGAAATTCGTTAAAAGCGAATTTCCAAGACACTTTGCAATAAAATGTAAGGTCCGCTCAAATTGTCCAGACTCCTCCCCTATGGAAATCACCTTCTGTTATTAGGCATAAAATGTACCACTCAAGAAAAAAAAATCAATTTTATACTCACCTTACCCCTGCCTTCCGCAGTGCTGGGTGCAGGGGTGGACTGACAACTCATGGGGCCCCCGGGCAATAGGGGATCATGGAGCCCCTGTGTCCTTGCCCAAACTCAAAAAAGCCTATGAAAAAGGTACCAGGGGCATCTGATGGGGCCCCCTACTGACCCCGGGCCCTCGGGCAGTGCCCGAGTTTCCAAATGGTCAGTCCGCCCCTGGCTGGGTGAGACATCACTGTTCTTCCGGGAGGATTTCCAAGGAATCCAGAGCGGCCAAAATCTTACACTTCAGTCCATTGCAAGTGCATCTTCTGAGAGATTTTAGCTGCTCTGTATTACCCAGGATCTCAAACACAAGAGTATAATGCTCACTACACCCAATGAGGAAGAGCCACCACAGTCACATCCAGGGATTTTTTTCTTTGTTCAAAAAATAGGTGTGGAAACCCCCCCCCCCCCCCTTCTGAGTCACTTCTTGTCTCCACCCCACTACCTACCTCCAAGCACCGTCCCTTGGTTCCACCTCCTACCCACCTCCAAGTACCTCTCCTTTTAGAGAATACAGAAAAGAAAAGCAGAAAAATAGATCTCCAGCTGCCAGCAGCAATAGATCTCACCCCCTCAGCAACTGTAGACTCCTCCAGCAACAATGGACCCCCACAACAAAACACCATCCCAGCAACAATAGACCCCTAGCAGCTACAACAGATCTCCCAGCAGCCAGCATCAATAGACTCTCCAGCAGCCAGCAACAATAGACAATAGACCCCTCCCTCAACAGTAGATCTCTCCCAGCATCAATTGACCCACATCAACAATAGATCCCTCACCAGCAAGAATAGACTGCCTTTGCAGCAAGAGACCACCACACAAAAATAGATCTCCTTCAGTGACAGTAGATCATGCAGCAGGCATCAATAAGAGATCCTCCAGCACACCCCAGCACCCCTTGCCATTACATACATTTAGTGCTGGAGGTGCCGGAACTGCATTCCCTTGCGTTCCCACTGAAAAAAAGCAAAAGTCACTTTCCACTTGTTCTGAGACATACAATAAATAGCAGCTAAAGTCAAAATATGTTTATTCTAGCAGATAAAGCAGCAATTGCAGTTGATTGCTGGAGGTTACAGCATATCATTAATGCTCACTGACTGGTTGATAGAGGTTACAGCACACAGTAGGGCTCACTGATTAGTTCCTAGAGGTTACAGTGCATGATTTTTGCTTGCAGATTCATTGCTAGAGATTTCTGCACATCCTTACTGCTCACTAATTGGTTGCTAGAGGTTACTGCACATCATTACTGGTCACTGGTTAGTTGCTAGAGGTTACTGCACGTTATTACCGCTAACTTATTGGTTGTTAGAGGTTACTGCACATCAATACCACTCACCCATTGGTTGCTAGAGGTTACTGCACATCTTTACCACTCACTGATTGGTTACTAGAGGTTACAGCACTTAATTATGTCTCGCTGATTGGTTGCTGAAGGTTGCAGCACATCATCTCCTTGCTGCCTGCACAACATGGACTGAGAAGGGGAACCACTAATAGACAGAAAACCCCTAGGACTCCTGGGATCATGAGCAGTGCTGGGGGGAGGGTTGATTGGATCAATGGCAGTGGTGAGGATGGGATAAGTGGCAGTGCTGGGGGCATGGGTTGAGTGACAGTGCTAATGGGGGGACGGGATTAATGGCAGTGCTTTGGGAGGGTGGGAACAGTGGCAGTGCTCGATGGGGATGGGAGGTGACATTTCGACACCGTCCATCAATGTTAGAGGGGATTAAAACTGATAACTAATGTAATGGGGAATTTGCACTGACCACCAATGTAATGAAGAATTTACACTGGCATCCAATGTAATGGGTGATTTTACACCAATAACCAATACATTTCTACACTGGCCACCAATGTAAGGGGGAATTTACACTGACCAGTAGCAGAAGTGTTGCTGGCTGGAATCTCTGGGGCATAACATACATATGAAGGCCACTGCTATTTACATATGAATGCCACATTGCCACCACTATTTACATATGAATGCCACCAATTTGTGCATGTGAATGCTGACACAGTCTGCACATGTGAGACATCTATACTTGGCAATAGGACAGAGCTGAACAGCATAAGTGACAGCACTTCACACTGAGATATCGGACACAGAGTGGGACAAAGACTTCCAGAGAATGCCCCTCCTTAAAGACAGCCCTGTTTAAAACAAGCCATCAATAGAACCTGTAGATGCAGGCACTGTGCAGCAATTCATTCTCAAGGTTTAAGGCAGTTAACTTGCATCAGCTTAGTTCCCTCTGTTCACCGTCCCAGTGGTGTTACAGCAGCTCAGCTTCCCCTGTTCCTCCTTTCCAATAGTGGCACCGCATTTAACTCCCCGCCCCCATACAGGGACTCAAAATCTTTGTTACCCCTGATCCCCGCTCCCAGAAGTGACCTGGCTGATGGCTGACTTTCAATCCTTCAAAATTCAATGTACAAAAAGGATGTGCTCTGGTGGGGGTAGCAGAGTGCTGAGACTCAACTCAAATGACCTCACTGCTGTACTTTTAGAATAAATTACACCACAGTGCATGCAGCTACAGAGGTCAGTGAGGTTTTGTTTTAAAGTTTGTTTACTGCTGATTAAAAATATGTTTTTTGAAACTAACATCCAGGAAAAGAGTTAAATACACGGCTGAATACATGTATACTGGAGTAGTTTTGTCTGCTAAAAGATATTAATTTTGTCCAGCCAGTCCAGAGGATTTTGCAGACTTGTCAAGGAGAACAACCAGGCTGTTGACCTTAGGGTCCTGTAATCAGGTAACAAGTACAGCCAGATCACCTCCTTGCCTCCATCCTCTAACTGTGATCCATATATTATGCAAATAATGTTTTCCAGGGTAGAAAACACAGACAGAACCGAGCCTAATGGCCATCTAATGCTCCTGCTCAGGACAAGGAGTACAGGACTGTGAAATGGTCATCAGGCTGGAAATAAAGCCCTTTATGGGACCATTGCTTTTAAAATGAGTACTAGCACATTGCTGTTATTGAGTTGCTGTAGAACTGTTGATGGAATAAATGTGCAGAACTAAAGTCCGTCTCATTGAAAAACTGTGTCCTACTGGGGAAAAGGCATGGAGCACAGAATGTGGTGAAGATAACGGGATTTATGCGGAAAGTCTGGTAAGTAAACAACTCTGTTCTTCACTTATTGGGTTTTATTGACTACCATCATTTTCTTTTCTTGTGTATTTTTCAAAATTCAAAAGCAGAAATCAAGCTCCTTGAAAAATGCCTCACAAATGCATTTCAAAAGCAAAACAAAATCCATGGACACTAGCGCTAAAGGCACCATCAAACAACGGCAAGGAGCAGCAAACAAGATTCAATCAAAGATCTAAAAAATGCTGAGTGTTAAGAAGAGTTATCCATGCCTCTTAAAAATCTGTTCACTATGATATTTCCTTTTGACACCATTATTGATGAGCGTCTGGAATTTAAAGAAAACTCAAGGCCAGGCGAGGACGGAGGTGAAACAGAACTTCAACCCCTGGATACAGTAGTCATACTTGCACTGTTCCCACATCCAAAATCAGGACAAAAAAACATTTTTTCTCTCTTTTTTTACATTATTTTTAATTTTTTCAGCCATCGTGGCTGTCATTCTTGCATAGCTGAGAATGATGCCTCTAGTAATTTGAAGCCACTGGGATATGTACATCACTGATCCCAGGATGCTTCACTTTCATTTACAGTGGCTGGAGGAGGGTAAAAAAGACAAAAACAGAGAGTCCACCAGCCTTTCGCATTGTTATTATTATTATACATTATTTATAAAGCGCCAATAGTTCGCTCAGCGCTGTACATTACAAAGGGGGACAGAACATGTGACAGAACAATACCAATACAATGCAAAACATGAGGGGATCGAGGGCCCTGCTCTTTCGAGCATTATTATTATTATACAGGATTTATATAGAGCCAACAGTTTGCTCAGCACTTTACAATATAATTGGATACAATATATAAAAACGATACAGTTCAATACAAGAGGGTTAGGAGGGCCCTGCTCCTGGGAGTTTATAATCTAATAGGGAGGGGCTGGTGGTACAAAAGGTAATAACTGTGGGGGGTAAACTGATGGGAAAAATAGAAAAGTATTAGCTGAAGGCAAGATAGGCTTCCCTGAAGAGGGAGGTTTTCAGGGATCACCTAATAGAGGACAGAGTAGGTGATAATTGGACAGATTGGGGTAAAGTTCCAGAGGATGGGGGATATGATCTCCATGTATAAAATTAGATTGTAGATTGTAAGCTCCCAGGATCAGGGCCCCCTATCCCTCTTGTATTGAACTGTATTGTTGCTGTATTGTCTCCCGTTATATTGTAAAGTGCTGAGCAAACTGTTGGTGTGATATAAATCCTGTCTAATAATAATATATAAATCCTGTCTAATAATAATAATAATATAATACATACGGGGGGGGGGGGTATGATCTCCATGTATAATACATAAGGGGGGGTATGATCTACATGTATAATACATAAGGGGGGATATGATCTCCATGTACAATACATAAGGGGGATATGATCACCATGTATAATACATAAGGGGGATATGATCTCCATGTATAATACATAAGGGGGGATATGATCTCCATGTATAATACATAAGGGGGGATATGATCTCCATGTATAATACATAAGGGGGGATATGATCTCCATGTATAATACATAAGGGGGATATGATCTCCATGTATAATACATAAGGGGGGAATGATCTCCATGTATAATACATAAGGGGGATATGATCACCATGTATAATACATAAGGGGGGGATATGATCTCCATGTATAATACATAAGGGGGATATGATCTCCGTGTATAATACATAAGGGGGGGATATGATCTCCATGTATAATACATAAGGGGGATATGATCTCCGTGTATAATACATAAGGGGGGGATATGATCTCCGTGTATAATACATAAGGGGGATATGATCTCCGTGTATAATACATAAGGGGGGATATGATCTCCATGTATAATACATAAGGGGGGATATGATCTCCATGTATAATACATAGGGGGGGATATGATCGCCATGTATAAATACATAAGGGGGGAATATGATCTCCATGTATAATACATAAGGGGGGATATGATCTCCATGTATAATACATAAGGGGGATATGATCTCCATGTATAATACGTAAGGGAGGGATATGATCTCCATGTATAATACATAAGGGGGGGATATGATCTACATAAGGGGGGAATATGATCTCCATGTATAAATACATAAGGGGGGGATATGATCTCCATGTATAATACATAAGGGGGATATGATCTCCATGTATAAATACATAAGGGGGGGATATGATCTCCATGTATAAATACATAAGGGGGGATATGATCTCCATGTATAATACATAAGGGGGGATATGATCTCCATGTATAATACATAAGGGGGATATGATCTCCATGTATAATACATAAGGGGGATATGATCTCCATGTATAATACATAAGGGGGATATGATCACCATGTATAATACATAAGGGGGGGATATGATCTCCATGTATAATACATAAGGGGGATATGATCTCCATGTATAATACATAAGGGGGGATATGATCTCCATGTATAATACATAAGGGGGGATATGATCACCATGTATAATACATAAGGGGGGGATATGATCTCCATGTATAATACATAAGGGGGGATATGATCTCCATGTATAATACATAAGGGGGATATGATCTCCATGTATAATACATAAGGGGGGATATGTTCTCCATGTATAATACATAAGGGGGATATGATCTCCATGTATAATACATAAGGGGGGATATGATCTCCATGTATAATACATAAGGGGGATATGATCTCCATGTATAATACATAAGGGGGGATATGATCTCCATGTATAATACATAAGGGGGGATATGTTCTCCATGTATAATACATAAGGGGGGATATGATCTCCATGTATAATACATAAGGGGGGATATGATCTCCATGTATAAATACATCAGTGGTTTATATAGTGAACTCGGTGTAGTTTTTCACCCTGAGGTCATCACAGAGGACAAGGGGGAGCTCTTTTTAATCTGGAGGAAAAGAAATTTAATCTCCAAAAACGGAAAGGTTTCTTTTGTCTTGAAAATGTGGAATATACTCCCTCAAGAGTTGGTTCTGGCCAGCCCAGTGGATTGCTTTAAAAAAGGCCTGGATTCTTTCTTGGATACACGGAATATAACTGGATATAACATTTATAGGTAAAGTTGATCCAGGGAATATCCGATTGCCTCTCGGGGGATTATGAAGGAATTATTTCCCCGGCAGGAGCAAATTGGATCGTGCTTTGCTGGTTTTTTTTGCCTTCCTCTGGATCAGCTATGGGTGTAGGATTAGAACTTTTTTTTTTTTTAATGGTTGAACTGGATGGACTTTTGTCTTTTTTTCAGTCAGACTAACTATGTAACTATGGATGGGAAAGACTCTGCAGATGACCATGAGAGGAGACAAGGGAGCTAGAGAGAAGGAGGTCTTGGGAGGAGCAGATAAGACAGTTTGGGTGATACTTCGAGACAAGATCGGTGATGTAATTTGGGGCAGAGTTATAAATGGCTTTATATGTTATTGTTAATGTTTTGAATTTTTTTTGTTGGGCAATGGGAAGCCAGTGGAGGGATTGACAGAGAGGGATGGTAGACATGGAACAGTTGGTAAGGTGATTGAGTCTGGCAGCAGCATTCATGATAGACTGAAGAGGGGATAACCTGCGATGAGGTCGGCCAATGAGGAGGGAGTTACAATAGTCAAGACGAGAGATAACAAGGGAGTGAATAAGTTGCTTAGGTGTCCGTTTATGAACCAGCGGTAAATGATCGCTGCTCAGTTCTCCGGCATTCTCGGAGAACACAGTTCTCCTGTGAATGCCTTTTATGAAGCATATGTAGATCAGTTCTCCGAACGAAAGGAGAACGATCTACAAACGCTGGAAAATGGCTGCTTTTACTATAATCTCACGAGATTACAGTAAAAGATCAGTTTACAAAGCAGAGGTAAATTATCGCTGTTTAGTTTGCGGTTCCTCCGATTCTCCAGCTCTGGGCTGGAGAATCTGGAGGGAGAACACAGATCTCCAGTGAAGGGCTGAACATGTTCTCCGCTGATCTCCTGAGTGTCATAAACAGTGAATGACCAGAGAATAGCTGCAATCCTCTGAATCGCAGCTATTCTCTGTGTCATAAATGGACACCTTAGTGGTTTCAATGTTTAAAAAGGGGCGTATTTTGGAGACGTTACGGAGGAGAAATCTACAAGATATAGGTGTCCATTTATGAACCAGCAGTAATAGATCGCTGCTCAGTTCTCCGGCATTCTCAGAGAACACAGTTCTGTGAATGCCGTTTATGAAGCATATGTAGATCAGTTCTTCAAACGAAGGGAGAACGGTCTACAAACGCTGGAAAATGGCTGATTTTACTATAATCTCGCGAGATTACAGTAAGAGATCAGTTTACTAAACAGAGGTAAATGATCTCTGCTTAGTTTTCGGTTCCTCCGATTCTCCAGCTCTGGGCTGGAGAATCTAGAAGGAGAACACAGATCTCCAGTGAAGGGCTGAACATGTTCCCCGCTGATCTCCTGAGTGTCATAAACTGTGAATGACCAGAGAATAGCTGCAATCCTCTGAATCGCAGCTATTCTCTGTGTTATAAACGGACACCTTAGTGGTTTCAATGTTTAAAAAGGGGCGTATTTTGGAGACGTTACGGAGGAGAAATCTACAAGATATAGGTGTCCATTTATGAACCAGCAGTAATAGATCGCTGCTCAGTTCTCCGGCATTCTCAGAGAACACAGTTCTCCTGTGAATGCCGTTTATGAAGCATATGTAGATCAGTTCTCCAAACGAAGGGAGAACGGTCTACAAACACTGGAAAACGGCTGATTTTACTATAATCTCGCGAGATTACAGTAAGAGATCAGTTTACTAATCAGAGGTAAATTATCGCTGCTTAGTTTGCGGTCCCTTTGATTCTCCAGCTCTGGGCTGGAGAATCTGGAGAGAGAACACAGATCTCCAGTGAAGGGCTGAACATGTTCTCCGCTGATCTCCTGAGTGTCATAAACTGTAAATGACCAGAGAATAGCTGCGATCCTCGGAATTTCAGCTATTCTGTGGTGTCTGTTTATGAACCAGCAGTAATAGATCCCTGCTCAGTTCTCCGGCATTCTCAGAGAACACAGTTCTCCTGTGAATGCAGTTTATGAAGCGGTGTAGATCAGTTCTCCGAACGAAGGGAAAACGATCTCCAAACGCTGGAGAAAGGTCTATAAACACTGGAAAACGGCTGATTTTACTATAATCTCTAGAGATTACAGTAAAAGATCAGTTTACTAAGCAGAGGTAAATTATCGCTGCTTAGTTTGCTCTTGGCTGGAGAATCTGGAGGGAGAACACAGATCTCCAGTGAAGGGCTGAACATGTTCTCCGCTGACCTCCTGAGTGTCATAAACTGTGAGTGACCAGAGAATAGCTGCGATCCTCTGAATCGCAGCTATTCTCTGTGTCATAAATGGACACCTTAGTGGTTTCAATGTTTAAAAAGGGGCGTATTTTGGAGACGTTACAGAGGAGAAATCTACAAGATTTGGACAGTAATTGGATTGAAAGGACAGGTCGCATTATCTTTATAAATCTTTTTATTGAAGAAATGAACCAGGTTTGCACTCACAAACAGCATATGATATCTAGTGTATCAATATCCACAGTGTTGTGCATTGCCTGGTTCACTGCTCCAATCCCAACACAGGGAAGACACCCAAATGACTGACGTGTTTCTATAGGTAGGTTGCGCACCTATTGAAGTCTATGTTACTAAAAAAGTGTCAAAGTATATAATTTTTGTTGAATTTATAAAGTTGATAAAGGGAATCAACTGGGGAAATTGTTGGTGTTCCATCCCTAACCTACCATCTTGCACATTGTGAAACTTTACTAAAAAAGTTTAATTTCTTCAGTGAGATACATTGCTATACTTTATTAGGACTTCTTCCTCTCATTAGAAGAAATATCTTTTGTTTGAAGAAGAATGTGTCCAAAGGCAGGAAAGATATTGAGCGTTTTGATTTAAAGCTGAAAACAGCTGGATTATTAACACTGAGTGCTATTATCTATTCTTCACCGTCGTTACCATACAGACTCCCAGGTGGACGCGCTTCTGTAACCCGCTAACCTTTAAGATTTACTCTATTCACTTAATTAGAGAAATAAATTCTCAGGTTATTTCCGAAACCTTTTGTTCCGCTGGAAAGCAAAATGTGATTGATGTGTTTTCACGATATCGCAGCTGTAAGGCTACTGTATAGACTTCCCGCACAAATTAAAGGAAGCCTCTAGCTTGAAAGAGCAATTCCCTCAGGCAACAAGGAGATCATTCAGTAAACTGCTAATGCTAGCCACAGGAAATTGTAACAAAGCTTATAGTCTATGTGTGGGAAAAGAAAGAAAAAAAAAACATATTCTGTATATCTCTTCAATACACGCATATTTTCTCACAATCGATGTCAGCTCCACATGAATACAAAGATATAAAAGTCAAGGCCGAACTATGATGACTTGAACCATTCAGTTTATTCCAACACACACAGTAGTAGACAGTTCAAAATAGTCAGCCATATAGAGTAGTTCAGCAAGTACATCCAACATCCCCCATCAAACTGTTTGTGTTGGGCCCTGTTGGGATCTCTAGAAATTGGAGTGCTCCTCTTTCGGAGACTGGACTTAACTTTGGCTGGGCTATTTACCTCTGGAATCCCTTGTGTGTGGATTGAGTGTCCTTTGGTTACTTTATAGTTTCTCTGCTGCTCTGTTCGAGAGAGGATGATTCACATTTTGTTCCAGTAAATTGTATATTATTATTATACAGTATTTATAAAGCGCCGATAGTTCGCTCAGCGCTGTACATTACAGAGGGGGACAGAACATGTGACAGAACAATACCAATACAATGCAAAACATGAGGGGATCGAGGGCCCTGCTCTTTCGAGCTTACAATCTAGGAGGGAGGGGATGGTGGCACAGGAGGAGATAGCTGTGGGGGATGGAGTGGTAGGAAGAGTGGAGGAGGTCGGCAAGTTAGCAGGGGGTGGGGTAGGCTTCCCTGAAGAGATGGGTTTTCGGGGTGCGCCTAAAGGAGAGGAGAGTAGGTGATAATCTGATGGGTTGGGGCAGGGAGTTCCAGAGGATAGGTGACACCCTGGAGAAGTCCTGGAGGCGGGCATGGGAGGAGGAGACCAGGGAACTAGAGAGAAGGAGGTCTTGTGAGGAGCGGAGTGTGCGTGTTGGGTGGTACTTGGATATTAGGTCGGTGATGTAGTTTGGGGAAGTATGGTGGACAGCTTTGTTCGTCAGTGTTAGGATTTTGAATTTGATCCGTTGCGCAATCGGAAGCCAGTGGAGGGATTGGCAGAGGGGGGTGGCGGAAACGGAGCGGTTGGAAAGGTGGATGAGTCTGGCAGCCGTATTAAGGATCGACTGAAGCGGGGATAGCCAGCGGCGAGGCAGGCCAGTGAGGAGGGAGTTGCAGTAATCGCATGTATAATCGTATATATAATCGTATATATCTGTGGTTTTAAGAAACCGAGTTCCTTTATACAGATTTTAATCACATATTCCCCTGAAGAAGAATGTTTGATCATTTGTTGATGACGTAGATTGTTAGATGGAAAAGATTTGTGAACCCTATGTGAGTTAGAATTGGACATGGTCTTATACATGTTTTAAATGTTTGTACAATAAACTTTATAATTGTATACAAAAAGTACTTATTATGGTGCAAATAGCTATATGCCCTTTAATGTCTGTTGCTACAATTTTCTCTGGTATCTAATGAGTGGGAAGCTGTCAAAGGTTAACAGGCCACCAGCTTAACCAGCTTCTGCCAGGGAATTCTCTACCTCTCAGCAGCACATAGCTAAGGGGTGGGGATGCTGGTGACATCATTGACCTAAGAAGATCCCATCTCAATATTTGGTCAATGGCTGTTCAAACATAGTCATGTGGCCTCATTACGTCAATGATGCTCCCAGCATCCCTTGGTACGTGATTGGGCAAGCGGCCTGCTATCATTGAACTGGGTTCATCAGTTTACCTCATCACTAGTTTTTTCCAAAGTCTACCAATATGAAGCCTTTGACAATGTATATATATATATATATATATATATATATATTCTAAAAGAAACATCAATGGGAGTTAAAAGTGTGGGGCAGCACAAAAAGTGCGTATGAAATTTAAATGCATATTATAAACCAGGGGCGGACTGACAAATCATGGGGCCCCCGGGCAATAGGGGATCATGAGGCCCCTGTCTCCTTGCCCAAACTCAAAAAAGCCTATGAAAAAAGGTACCAGGGGCATCTCATGGGGCCCCCTACTGACCCTGGGCCCTCGGACAGTGCCCGGGTTTCCAAATGGTCAGTCCGCCCCTGTTATATACCCAAACCACATCTTTATATCCTAAAATATCAAGACGATACCCCAGCATTTACATTCACCTGTTCAATTCCTCGGTAACACAAACTGCTAATCAGCCAATCATATTGGGGCAACTGTATCTTACAGACGTGAACTGGCCACACAAGATACCCCACCCATGCACAACATTTGACTTCTTTTTAACAGCTCTCATGTCTATAATTATGCAGAAATATAGCTTATTAAGGCCATTCATCTAGCTGTTCTTCTAGGCCATGGTCCCCGCCTATAAACCTCTTCTCCTCTCTTATGTAAAGTGACCAAATTGCCATTTCTCGATGCCAGCCAATCCTAGTTCTTGCCATTTGTGTCCTGGTAACAGCAATGCCTTGAGTACCCAGGTGCAGGTACTTGTTAATACTTGATCTCAATGCCCGGCCAGAATGCCATGAGTGTTCCGAAGATGCTCAGATATGCTAATCAATATCCATTTTATTTAAAGCCTCTCGTTCCAGCTCAGCTGTGCTCAATCAGCTCTACTCTAGAGTTGCAGCCTCTTCATCTTCCTCTACAGACTTACGACTCAGCGGGTCTTCATATAAGTCTTTGTATATTTTTTCCGTGATTACATTTTTTTTTACCACCATTAACTTTTCAGGGAGATGTCTTTTGTATCCCAGATAAACCAAGCAGGTGGTTTCAACTAATTAGCTAGGAACATGACAGAACAGTTGTAAAATCAGATTCCAGATTGGTGGTAATGGTCAGATCTCTATTTAAAGAACATTTCCACCACTAAGCGAAGCTGAGAAGAAGTGTTCTGTTGTGACAAAAATAGAGATTCATTATTATGTAGCTTCTCATCTTTGGTTGAGTCAATGCCATCAATAGCAGCAGATCTCACAGGGGTTCTGTAGAGTGCATGACTTTGGTTGATTGTCCAGAAGCATGTGAATACGGCAAAGAAGAGGAGAACGGGTACAATGGGGTGGGGGGGCCTAAAAGGAACTCATAAGCTAACAATAAAAATGAACTGCTATGTAACTCCTCGGTTGAGTCAATGTCACCAATCCCATCAGCCCTTATATCAGGAGTTCTTTAAATCATGTGCCCTAGCTGTTTAAACACTTCCAGACCGGACACTTTTACCCCCTTCCTGACCAGGGCAATTTTCAGCTTTTAGCGCTATCACACTTTGAATGACAATTGCGCGGTCATGCAACACTGTACCCAAATGAATTTTTTACCATTTTTTTGAGAAAGATAAAGCTTTATTTTGATGGTATTTATTCACCACTGGGATTTGTATTTTTTTTGCTATGTAAATGAAATGTCCAAATATTTGGAAAAAAAAGTGTTTTTTTTTATAAAATTTTGCAAATAAATAATATTTCATCATAAATCTTAGCCAAAATTTATTCCGTTATCTTTTTAGTAAAAAAAAAAAAAATCCAAATTAGTTTATAACCAAAAATTATAATTTTTAAACATTTTTTTTACATTTTTATTTTATTTTTTTATATTATTATTTTTTATTTTTATTTTTATTTTTTTTACATACTGTCACCCTAGCAGTACAGTGTCACCATGGTGACACTGTACTACTTGTGGGGGGTGATGAAGATTTTTTTTTTTTTTTTTACACTGATTGCTTTTACACCCATATACTGTAGGATGTAAAAGCAATCATTTCTCTTTCTCTCTGTGTGCATTCTTGCAGTCATTGAGAAATACTGAGTGAGCTGTGATTGGTCACAGCTTGTCACATGGTACAAGGCTTTTGTGAATAGCCTTGTACCATGTGACCTCTGTGATCATTCACAGATTTCACACGTAGTAAGCAATGATATCAGAAGTGACATCTTGCTTACTACTTTGCATGTGACCACTGATTGGCCAATCAGTGATCACATGATCGGGACCTCGTACAGAGGTCCCGTCCGATGATCAGTGTTTCACTGTGTCCGGAGGACACAGCGGGTACCGGATCGTGGTGCTGCGCGCTCCCAGGGAGCGCGCACAAGCAGGGTGCAGGGAGGCCGTTTATGAACACCCACCCGACCCTGCACTGCCACCGTCCGGCCGTTTATATGCAACGGCCGGTTGGGAAGTGGTTAAAGAAGGAAAAGATGAAGAAGGTGTCCATTCATCAGCAACCCTTGGAAGCAAGTGAAGAAGTTCTAAGGATGCCAACCTAATTTTCTACAGATAACATTATCAGACAACAGCAGACAAGCTAATCAATGCAGTGGTGCGCAAAAGGAACCAAAACGTGTAGCAGAACTACACTGCATCTGAGCACCACAAAGCAAAAACACTATTTAATTCATTTTAATAATCAAACTCTCCCATCCATCCATGTCTCCATGCTTTATTTTGCTGAAAAATCACCTTGAAAAACACACGCTAGCATTTCTGGGCGAGGCCATCTTGAGTAAGGACAGATGAGTCATGTAGTATTTACTTTTGGAATCCATCTACCCATAGCACAGGCATGCAGGCAGGAGGCTGTGCTTAGCTGAGAAAGTCCCTTCTCCCCTCCAGAAGACTCCTGGGATATATGACATAATTTGCTTAGGCATGCAAACCAGGAAGCAACTGAAGAGATGTAAAAAAAAAAAAAAAAAAAAAGTTTAACCTCCGTGGCGGTATGATTCTTTTCGATTTTTTGTGCTGAAAGCGGTACCATTTTTTTGCATGGAAATATGTAGTTTTTTATTGTAGGCTGTAATTTTTAGGAATAACTCACTGAAATCTGTCCGAACAAGAGTCTAGTAAACATCCCGGGTAGGATAAAATTTGAAACACGAAATCATAAATTATAATTTAATAAATAATCATAAAAAATAATAATATAATAATAATAAATTTAATTCAATAATATAATCAAACCAAAAACACTGAAATCTGAAATATAGCGACAAGTTCGCACATCTCTGAGCAAAGTCGCAGAATCATTTTCAGTGTCTGATGATGAATTTCCCCCACGAATCATTATCACTCAATTCTGCAAGTGGTTCTGATTTACTATCGCTGTTCTCTAGCTGATCTAAAACCTTTTGACCTAAAGAGACGCTTTTTGGACGCCATGGATGTTTCTCAGTTTCCAGGCAGAAAGAACAGTAAAAATGCAGGCAGGGCGCCGGACAAAGCACTCGGGACAAAATGTATGTGAAATGCATTCAAACAGCAATGACAGCAAAAATGACATTTTTAAAAAATTTCAAATTTCCCGCCGTACGTCCCGACGTTACAGGGACCGGAACATAGAAGCCGGATGCCGGCATCGGCCGGAGGAGATGGCCGGGGACACTGCAGGGGACACATCGCGGGAGCGAAGAACAAGTTAAGTGCTGCAGGGACCCCCAGAGCAACGCCGCATGGTAAGCCCGAGTGTAGCTCGGGGTTACCGCTTTTGGTATAGAAATTTTACCCCGAGCTACACTCGGGAATACCGCTAAGGAGGTTAAAGTGATTAGAAATCCTTAAGTTTTTTTTTTTTTAACTTAATGCATTCTCTGCATTAGGATATAAAACCTATTAGGTGCAGCACTCAACTCCCACCCCCTCCAAAATACTTACTGAGCCTGATCCCAACTGAGCGCTGTGCCCAAGAGCAGCTGTGTTGCTCTCTCTCTCTCTTTTCTTCACTGGACTCAGTGAGAGCAGCGGGAAGCATTGGCTCCTGCTGCTGTCAATCAGATCCAGTGACGAGGGAGCAGAGCCAAACCTCACTGTGTATGTCAATAGATGCACACAGTACAGCTCGGGATTGGGCCCACACAAGTACAACTCTAGCAAGTGCTAGGGGGGAAGGAGCCAGGAGCGCCAGCAGGGGACTTCAGAAGGGGAGAATTGGGGATGCTCCTTGCAAAATTATTGCACAGAGCAGGTAAGCATAACATGTTTATTATTTTAAAAAAGGGTCCTTTACACACTTTTTAAATCAAGTAAATATCGTACACTTTCCTATCTATTCTAAATAGTCAATATGATTGAGAGAGTCAATTTCCAATTCAAAAACTAAAAGGTACAATGAAATCTTCTTAAACCAGGAGGTACATGCCCAGGGGTTGACTGACAACTCATGGGGCCCCCGGGCAATAGGGGATCATGGGGCCCCTGTGTCTTTGCCCAAACCCAAAAAAGCCTATGAAAAAGGTACCAGGGGCATCTCATGGGGCCCCCTACTGACCCCAGGCCCTCGGGCAGTGCCTGAATTTCCAAATGGTCAGTCTCCCCCTGTACATGCCATCACTTCACAAATCCAAGAAACAACAACTGTATGCCCTATAGATGAATACTGGGTGGAGTGGCATAAGCCACTTTAAAGTGTCGCAGTAACCAATTGTGTATCCCAATCAGGGGCGGACTGACCATTTGGAAACTCGGGCACTGCCCGAGGGCCCAGGGTCAGTAGGGGGCCACATGAGATGCCCCTGGTACCTTTTTCATAGACTTTTTTGAGTTTGGGCAAGGACACAGGGGCCCCATGATCCCCTATTGCCTGGGGGCCCCATGAGTTGTCAGTCCGCCCCTGGGTGGAACTTAACTATACCAAGTTGCATGAGACTGAAATTAAAGGGAATGTCTTTAACTTTGTTGCAATGTTTACCAAGCCAGCCTAAGCCCTCATACGCACTTGACATTTTTACAGCGGCTGTTTTTGGCTTTTTCCATTTTTTTCTACAGCTAGTAAACCCCCCTGCATGTTCTCCTTTGTGTCCATGCACACATAGACTGTAAGCAACGTTTTTTTGGCTGGGACGTTTTTTGGCTGGAAAAAAACCCCCAGGACTAGTGGGTTTCTAGAGGAGTTTTTTAGCTGTAAAAATACTGCCTGAGGGCCCGGGGTCAGTAGGGGGCCCCATGAGATGCCCCTGGTACCTTTTTCATAGGCTTTTTTGAGTTTGGGCAAGGACACAGGGGCCCCATGATCCCCTATTGCCCGGGGGCCCCATGAGTTGTCAGTCCACCCCTGATCCCAATGTAGTGGTCTATAGCACTGACACAGCCAAAAATGAAAGAGCCCTCTATCCATTTTCCATGAGAAGAGATCTGTTCCACCACTGTTTCCTGAGTTCATCCATGTTTTATGAAGGGGGATTGGTGTTTCCTCTAAAACATGTAGGATGTTTTTATATGATTTATTTACAACAATTAAAAAATATCTTGGGCTTTTCCAACCCTTTTTTGTCTGGTACTCCTTTCTGTATTCCTGTAGTTTGAGCCACTGTCAGGTGCGTATTGAGTGAAGCCTTGTGTGGGAGTCGCTATGTATGGGAAAGTTTGTTTGAAGTTTTCCTTCAACCTACTGCATGTACAAGTTTGAAAGTACCCAGCACCTTTTTAGCAATGTTTTTCTTGTATCTAAATACGCCCTAAATTGCCTTCTAAGGCAGGCATGTTGAACTCAAGCTCAAGAATGGATGGCAAAGGTGGTGGCACCTTCATTCGTAGTGAAGCAGCCTCCTAGTTAGGTTGTTATGGATGATAAGGTACATTTAGTTTTTGGCTCCTCTGTAGCCAGTGGAGCATAGTGTGATTGCTTTTGGTTGTTCTGGGTCCTGCTGGTTGCAGGCTCAGCTACTTCCCCCTGTCTTCTAGTGGATTCTAGAATGTAGTGGGCTGGAAAAGGCAGACCCTGGACTTGCATATTCATACAGCCTCAGCCAATCCCTAAGGGGAGAGAATAACCAGTAGTAGGCCAAAGTGTGTATAAATAGTCTGGGGCCTGGAGCAGCAGGGTTTTTGTCCTGGAGGAGAAGGCCCAGCCTGAAGGGCTACTGCCCTTCTGGGCAAGTTGGCTGAAGTCTGAAGGAGTTTCAATGAGTTCCCAGCTCCGACAGACCTGGGTGGCTTATTTTCTCAAAGGGGTTCACCGAGGTCCCAGCTCAGGAAGAGCTGTGGGGCCTACCTTTGAAGTTGTTAAAATCAGTTTGGGTGGAGTCCACTAAGGATCTGGCCTGGAGGCTCATGGCACAGGGGTCTAACTGGTATTGTAAGAAGGCATCCACATGCACAGGGACACAGTGAGTAAAGGCTTGAGAGAGAGAACCTAGTGACTGTTGCTGGTTACTCTTTGAGAGACTGTTCCAGAGTTGCTGGTTTAGGACTGCTCCTGCAGTCCCCTGAGCTGCATGTCCATCTACTGCTAGTCCAAAAAAGGGCCCAGCCTGGGAAGTCTAGTTATAATCAGGGAGTGTCCTCTTTTAGTGTTTGTACAAATTGTGGAGTATCCCAAGGCTCACCCTACACCCCAACCAGTATAACATTTAAAAAAGACACTCACTTCTTGGGTGTTGTGTTTTGAGACTATGCAGCTGCTGTGTGCCTGACTGCCATGCACCCAAAAGGGAATAGAACCTGGGACAAAACTGCAAGATCGGTCTGGGATCTGCTCTACAGTAGAACATACTTTGATGGGTATCTCTCACTGCATTTCTATTTGCTCCCCTGCAAAAATTAAACTTGCAGAGAGACCAGTAGAAATGCAGAAGGAAAGATGAACAAAAAGAGTAGAGGAAATATTTTGTGGAAGGGAGGGCTCAAAAACCATGAGGTCAGGTCCAAGCTGAAAAGGTGCTGTACATTACTGCAACCCTCCTTCCCCATAACATGCTTAAGGTCTCCACTGCCCATTTAAGGTACAGATAGGGGGCTCATTGCACTAAGGCAGGGGTCCTCAAACTATGGCCCGCAGGCCACATGCGGCCCGCCGAGCACACTCATCCGGCCCGCCGGCAGGGGACACTAAGTACAGGGGCGAGCCCCGCGAAAATCAAGGGAGGGAGAGGCCGAAGTGAAGGAAGGAGGACAGCTGACCGCCCGGTAAGTGTGCCGTGCAGATGGTGCTGTTGCAACCAGGTATGCTGGCTGCAGCAGCACCATGCTGGAACAGGGGTCGGCTAGTTAAGTGTCATTGTTGTCAGTGGGATGAATAGTGCCTTATCATTGGTGTCACTGATAATAATGATGGGGCATTATTCCTCCCACTGACACTAATGATGGGGCACTATTCCTCCCCCCCCACTGACACCAATGACGTACTATTCCTCCCACTGACACCAATGATGGGGCACTATTCCTCCTACTGACACCAATGATGGGGCACTATTCCTCCCACTGATACCAATGATGGGGCACTATTCCTCCCACTGATACCAATGATGGGGCACAATTCTTCCCACTGACACCAATGATGCGGCACTATTCCTCCCCACTGGCACCAATTATGAGGCATTATTCCTCCCCCCACTGACACCAATGATGGGGCACTATTCCTCCCACTGACACCAATGATGAAGCACTATTCCTCCCACTGACACCAATGATATGGCACGGTTCTTCCCACTGACACCAATGATGGGGCACTATTCCTCCCACTAATACCAATGATGAGGCACTATTCCTCCCACTGACACCAATGATGTGGCACTATTCTTCCCACTGACACCAGTGGTGGGACACTATTCCTCCAACTGATACCAATGATGGGGCACTATTCCTCCCACTGATACCAATGATGAGGCACTATTCCTCCCACTGATACCAATGATTGGGCACTATTCCTCCCACTGACACCAATGATGTGGCACTATTCCTCCCACTGACACCAATGATGGGGCACTATTCCTCCCACTGACACCAATGATGGGGTACTATTCCTCCCACTGACACCAATGATGTGGCACTATTCCTCCCACTGACACCAATGATGGGACACTATTCCTCCTACTGACACCAATGATGGGACACTATTTCACTCCATAAGACACACTTGGGGGGACATGTCTGTGCGTCTTATAGAGCGGCCGGCCCAGTATTTCCGCCGCCGTTGTATATCCGCAGTCTCTGAACAAATGCGGACACAGTACAGGAGATGACCATAGGTTTTTTTTTAAACTATAGTCCTGCCCTCCAACGGTCTGAGGGACAGTGATCTGGCCCCCTGTTTAAAAAGTTTGAGGACCCCTGCACTAAGGTGTTCAAAAAAACAGTCCCCCTGTAGTAATACCCCAGAACTCTATTACAATGCTAAAGCCAGTCCTCAGAGAAAACAAGACTGCAGTGACAGAGAGGACTATGAAAACACAAAGTTTTCAGTTTACTTTTAGTTCCATCTGGAAGGGAAAATGAGGCCAATGGATGACATAAGATGGCAGCAGGGAGGATGGGGTGGCTTGAGTAGATAATGGAGAGATAAAGATCCCTCGCAGGACAATGGCAGACAATCAGGAGAACGCTCACCAGGAAAGAAAGAGCAAGAGCAGCTTGATTGCTGCTTGTGGGTTCATAACTTTAATTGCTGCTTTGTGGCACTGAGCACAATATTTCCTGAGATTTGTGCATCGAGAGAAAAGGAGAAGAGGAAAAAAAATAAAATAAAGGCACCAGATGCCGACAGAGCTGAAAGAGAATTATTTCAGCGGCAGAAGTGGCTCAGTGACAAACAAGAAGATGAATCTCTCTGTGGAAAGAAAATTCTCAGAGCGATCCAGAGCCCCCTTCATGCTATCCACATGCACTTTCAAGCAAGCTCATCTCCAAAGGGCTAAACCAAAAAGATGAGGATTGTGCTTTGTGCTTATTTTTTAACATGCATGCCTATCGGGACCACATTTTTCAGCATGTTTACGGCAACCATAATCACTGCTCCTTAGATACAAATTGCCCCCATTTAGTTCTGTTACCTATTTATTTTTTAAAAATATATATATTTTTTGTACAGCTAACATAAGTACATAAATCTATTTTGTATTTGCATTCTGTTGTCCCATACAAAGCAGAGAAAAGCACCATTGTGAGCCAGTCTGTAGCAGAGCATTAACTTGCAGAGAAATTAAATTGTCAGTCCATGTGATGTTAACATTTTGTTGTCCAATCCACAAGCTGAGGGCAGGTTAGTGACCAAGCTGAATTTCTTAACTGCATTGGGAACACGTGAGGTCACTGACCTGCCTGTGCAATGTAGCAGTGATGTGTGAACCACAAGACTGCCTAAACCAGCTGCTCTCAACCAGGGTTACTCCAGAGCTGGCTAGGGGTTCCTTGACCGTAGCTGATTGACATTTGATGGTATTTCCATAGTTGCAGGGCTAATGTTACTTGGCCAGTTCAGATCTATGATACCAGTGAACTTTTTATCTGTCTGTAAGTGAGCATCCTGACAACCAATAGAGGGGGCGGGGGCAGGTATGGGCATTCTTCCCCTTGACCACCAATATAAGGTGTATTCTTCCCCTTGACCACCGATATAAGGAATATTCTTCTCACTGACCACCATCGTAAGGAGTATTCTTCCCCTTGACCACTGATATAAGGAATATTCTTCTCACTTACCACCAATGTAAGAAGCATTCTTCCCCTTGACCAACATTGTAAGGAGTATTCTTCCCCTTGGCCACCAATATAAGGAGTATTCTTCCCCTTGACCACTGATATAAGGAATATTCTTCTCACTAACCACCAATATAAGAAGCATTCTTCCCACTGACCACCAATGTAAGGAACATTCTTCCCACTGACCACCAATATAAGGAATATTCTTCCCACTGCCCACCAATGTAAGGAGTATTCTTTCTATTGGCCACCATAGTAAGGAATATTCTTCTCACTGACCACCATTGTAAGGTGTATTCTTCCCCTTGACCACCATTGTAAGGAATATTATTCCCCTTGACCACTGATATAAGGAATATTCTTCCCCTTGACCACCGATATAAGGAATATTCTTCTCACTGACCACCAATGTAAGAAGCATTCTTCCCCTTGACCACCATTGTAAGGAGTATTCTTCCCCTTGACCACCGATATAAGGAATATTCTTCTCACTAACCACCAATGTAAGAAGCATTCTTCCCCTTGACCACCATTGTAAGGAGTATTCTTCCCCTTGACCACCGATATAAGGAATATTCTTCCCACTGCCCACCAATGTAAGGAGTATTCTTTCTATTGGCCACCATAGTAAGGAATATTCTTCTCACTGACCACCATTGTAAGGAGTATTCTTCCCCTTGACCACCATTGTAAGGAGTATTCTTCCCCTTGACCACTGATATAAGGAATATTCTTCTCATTGACCACCAAAGTAAGAAGCATTCTTCCCCTTGACCACCATTGTGAGGAGTATTCTTCCCCTTGACCACCGATATAAGGAATATTCTTCTCACTAACCACCAATGTAAGAAGCATTCTTCCCCTTGAATACAAATGTAAGGAACATTCTTCCCCTTGACCACCAATATAAGGAATATTCTTCCCCTTGACCACCGATATAAGGAATATTCTTCTCATTGACCACCAAAGTAAGAAGCATTCTTCCCCTTGACCACCATTGTAAGGAGTATTCTTCCCCTTGACCACCGATATAAGGAATATTCTTCTCACTAACCACCAATGTAAGAAGCATTCTTCCCCTTGAATACAAATGTAAGGAACATTCTTCCCCTTGACCACCAATATAAGGAATATTCTTCCCACTGACCACCAATGTAAGGAGTATTCTTTCTATTGGCCACCATAGTAAGGAATATTCTTCTCACTGACCACCAATATAAGGAGCATTCTTCCCAGTGATCATCAATGCAAGTGTCATTCTTCCCTCTGTCCACCAATGTAGGGAGCATTCTTCCCCCTAACCACCAATGAAAGAGTAACCATCTTCCCACTAGAGAATTGTTCCCTCTGACCACCAATGTAAAGAGCATGCCTGTCTTGGTTCCCCGTGAGCTAAAACATTCTGGCTGGACTAGAGAGAATCTTTTTTGCAGGTGATACAGTTAAACAATTATGCATTTCAAGTGTGTATTTAGCCATTTGCCTGTATTTCACCATTAAAAGTGGTACTTTTACCTTAATCAGGCTGTTTAACAGAATAAGGATTCACACCGACATTTATTGCAAAGGAGTGAAACAATTTTAAAGACATTTGGCTTATACTGTATATGCAATAGGGCAGAAGATCCACACAGAGGTCATAGACTCTATACACACAATAGCAAGGGGTAAGGTAGCTTCACTTCAGCAAAAAGTTATAGAGAAGAGTGTAAATACAGCCATAGCAGCCCAAGCAGCTGCTATGGGGTCCAGGGACAGGAGGGGTCCCATTCACATTGGAAAAATGTTGGTAAAAGAAATACATTTAGTTACTTAAATATATTTATTAGTTTATCCTCTCCATGAAAGGTTTATGGCTGAGTGATTGAGAAGCATGTACTAATTTTCCATGATATTTTCCACCCACTTTAGTTAGCATGGTTTGGGCTCACCACAAAAGGAGGAGCTGCTCTTCTTTGGTACACAGAACAGGTACAGCAATGGCTCATGGGAAGGCCTGCGAGCTCCTACGATAATTGTCAAGTGGCCTGTGTCAGAATACCTGGTGGCTATTTTGTTCAGTGGGAATCCAGAAAGGAATCCAGTAGGGGCAATCTACAGTATATGTGTAACGGACCGCCTGACAGCACCTCTATCAGTCCCCTGGTAGAGCCTCCCCAGAGTGCGGAGTCTAAGCACCGGAGCACTTGTTCAGCAGGGCCCCTGATGGTGGGGATGGACTTGGAGCGCTCCGGTACCAGGTTGCAACTACCAGTTATCTCCAACAGGGGTAGAGGAGTCTGACAGGGGCTCCAGGGGGCTAAGAGTCTGATGTGAGGGAGCCTAGTGATCCCTGCGGGGTGGGTGGATGGATGAGCTAAATCAAAGTCATGCAGGCTGGGTTGGTAACTAGCGGATCGGTAAGGTACAAAACGGTAGGCAAAGGATAGTCGGGTCACACGCAGGGTCAATACCAGGAGGTCAGATCTAAACGGGAACATCCAGGAGCAGAGTCAGGCAAGCCAAGGGGTCAGGATGGGAGAAGGCAACAAGGTCAAAACAATCCAGATCAGAAGTACTCACACACAGGTAACAGGATACAAAGACCATTCGGCAACAAGTGTCTGTGCAGGGCTAGTTTAAATAGCCCACCCTGCACCTGACAGGCGTAGCCTGGGTCCCACTGCCTGCCTAGTACTGTCCAGACAACGGGTGCGCCTGGGTCCTAGTGCCCTGCCACCTATACGTCTCGGCAGACACCTACGCATGTGTAGACCCATGCGTCGCGATGGTTCCTGACAATATGCTTGTGGACTAGGTGCACCAGTAATGACATTGAGGCCCAGATGCAGAAACTGATATACTAAACTTGCATACCAGTCACAACACCCCAGCGGGGGAAACTTTAGTCTGGGAGCTCACAATCAGTGCAGCAGAGAGTAGTGGTAGTAGGCCTTAAGACAGCTTCTTGCTAGGGAGGTGGAGTGCCATGTGGCCAGTTTGACCCAAACAAGAGCTTGTGGAGGTGTAGACGTAGCCCCTATGCTTTCCCTACTCCTCTGGAACCTCTCCCAATGGCTAGTACTGTCCCTGACAGATGGGGTACTTCTCCCTAAACTAGCCACTTCGCAAATGCAAGCCAAAACCTGGAAGCAGGCACCTAAAAAGGCTCTGCTTGACCCAGGATGGCCACCGGGGTCACTTGGAAGGACCGAGAAACCATAAAGAAACCAAGTTTCTCTTGACTTTCTCTCCAGCTGTAGTACCACACTGGTCGAGTTCCACCTACAGTGAAGAAAGCAGACTGCACCTGCCTGCGCCATCAATATTTTGCTATGGGGCCCTGTGATTTCTAGTTAAATCCCTTACTTTAAGATTCCAATGGACCACATTGGACACTCTGTCCTCAATGCATGTTCAACCCTGTGTATGTTCAGCCACACCTCATCATCAGTTGTGATGATGCATGTCTCAAGTGGGATCTTTCCCCACTTCCCCCATAGCCTTGGTAATAGGACTGTATGATTTGTTTGTAATTCTGTTGATGTTGGGAAATATATATCCAATAATGATGCAGGGAAAATCTACTTATTTTTGCTGCCTATAGGAGCTGGTCCACTGTGCCAAGTGGTAAATCGGGCACTGTTTGTATCACTGGTAGACCATTACGGTAAGCTAAACCTGATAGGAATCGTTGGCTTCTTGGACAGTGCACCCAATAACGTTGCAGGGAGTAGCTCTCCTTAGTGTTTATTTATTTCCATGTCTTGATTTTCCTGCCCGGTTGCAGAATATGACGTCTGGAAGACCTAGACCTAGACAGAGTCTGGTTCTGGAAGCTTAACACACAATAAAAGAGACTATTGCACTTCAGCTGCAGGTGTCTACCTTCTAAAGTGTCAGGAAAGTTTGGAAGGCCCTTTATCATTTGCACTCAAAGTGAATCTGAACAAAGTTCAGCAAATCACTCTTTTTCAAAGGAAGTTGATTGTTAGAACAAGGCTCAGCAGGAATTTTTTGGAGGAGGGATTTCAAATGCAAGCTATAGGAAAATGTAAAAAAAGGCAAATTCAGAAATGATATGGCTATATCAGATTTAAGATTACAGGATAGGCAGACAGGCTGTGCTCCTGTGGAGTCTATCCTGAGCATTTTACTCTTTGACTGAAGTGTTCCTTTAAAGTAGAATTGCAGTCTTAAAGCAAATTTATCCCTACAAAAAACAGGGCTCTATAAGAAGCCCCAAAACAAGAGCACTAACACTCTATACCAGTGGTCTCCAAACTGCGACCCGAGGACCAGATGTGGCCCTTTGCTTGTCTTTATCTGGCCCTTGGAGCAATATTCATACCACTGACATTAACAATGGGATATAATTCCTCCCACTGACACCAACGATGGGGCATTATATCTTCCATTGACACCAATGATGGGACACTATTCCTCCCACTGACACCAACGATGGGGCACTATATCTTCCATTGACACCAATGATGGGACACTATTCCTCCCACTGATACCAATGATGGGACACTATTCCTCCCACTGATACCAATGATGGGACAGTATTCCTCCCACTGACACCAATGATGGGACACTATTCCTCTCACTGATACCAATAATGGGGCACTATTCCTCTCACTGAAACCAATGATGGGACACTATTTCTCCTAGTAATATTAATGGTGTTTCACTATTCCTCCGACTGACAACAATGATGGGCACTATTCCTTCCACTGACACCAATGATGGGGCACTATTCCTTCCACTGAAACCAAAGTTGGGGCACTATTATTCCCACTGACACCAGTGATTGGACACTATTCTTCCAACTGACAGCTATGATGGGACACTATTCCTCCCACTGATACCAATGATGGGACACTATTCCTCCAACTGATAACAAAGATAAGACACTATTCCTCCAACTGACATCAACGATGGGACACTATTCCTCCCACTGACACTAATAATGGGGAACAATTGTTAACATTGATACCAACAATGGGGCACTATTCCTCTCACTAACACCAACAATAGGGCACTATTCCTCCCACTGACACCAAAAATGGGGCACTATTCCTCCCACTGACAACAACAGTGGGGCACTATTCCTTCCACTGACACCAACAATGGGGCACTATTCCTCCCATTGATACCAATGATGGAACACTATTTCTCCCACTGATACCAATGATGGGGCACTATTCCTCCCACTGATACCAATGATGGGGCACTATTCCTCCCACTGACAACAACAATGGGACACTATTCCTTCCACTGACACCAACAATGGGGCACTATTCCTCCCATTGATACCAATGATGGAACACTATTTCTCCCACTGATACCAATGATGGGGCACTATTCTTCCCACGGCAGCAACAAAGGGGCACTATTCCACCTACTAACACCAACAGTGGGGCACTATTACTCCCACTGCCACCAACAATGAGACACTATTCCTCTAATGCAGGAAATAGGCTATTTTTCAATCCCACTGACACTAGGATGTTTTTTACTCCCTCTGTACATAGTCTGCCCCCCCAAAGTCTGAAGGACAGGAAACTGGCCCTTTGTTTAGAAAGTTTGGAGACCCCTGCTCTATACCAATCCTGTTTCCTACCTGTAACCATCACTCTCTTGCATTTTGCCACCTCAAGCAGAATCATTACAATCTAGTGTCCAATGCCCAGTCTCCCGCTAGTGGCTGTGGTTCCAAGTAGATCCCTACATCACCAAAAGGCTTACTTACAAAGGTACCAGTGGATGGAGCAACAGGATGACTCAGACACCTGACATGCCAGGAAATGTTATATATGATGATGCCACTGGAGGCCATAGCTCTGCAAGAGAATAAAGGTCCAAAGAATAGGCAACAGGATAAGTGAGTATTAAGACTTGTTCACACCTCATGACGCATAACACATAGCACTAATAAATACTGAAAATAGAACAAAGTAGAAGACTGGAGGGCACCGTGGAACATTGCTGGGGACACTATGAGGGAGGGGTTGGGCTGGAGTCTCAGCAGCAAGCTAGGGGGAAATGTGGGAGGTTGGCAGGCCCTGTGGGAACTGAGAGCTCTCAAGGAGGTCTGGGGGCACTGTGAGAGTTGACTTGCACTGTGAGCCACTATGGGAGGTTGGGTGGCACTATGGCAGCTGGGAGGCACTGTGGGAGGTCAGCTGATTGGCAGGTAGCTGGAGACAATGAGCCAAGGCCTGGTGGTTGACAACCATTGCTCTAAAGGTCTCTGTCACCTATCCACCAGCTAAAACTTAATGAAACGGCTTTTCTCTCACTAATATCCTGAAGAAAATGCTATGCATACCCTTTGTGTTATTTATTTTTACTACTGTACTGTCCTTAGATATGGCTGTCTGAAAACAATTGAACAATTTGCTAAAACAGAAGTGTATAGGGCTGCCATTTCGAAAATAAATTTAGTTCGGAAAATAGCAGAGACCATAAGTGGAAAGCACATGGACCAAATGCAACAAGCCAACGAGACCCCTAATGCTAAGCACAGTTTTTGGTGGACCAAAAACGAGAATGGAAAGCACACAAAAATAAATGTAACACAATACACTTCCCTCCCGCAGCCTTCTCCAAAAAGTAGTTCCTGGTTTCTCTTAAGCAGTTTCTTCCCTTTTTTGCATGAGGTTTGAACCCTCCCAAAAAAAGTGTTAAAACATATTAAAAATGTGTAGAAAAATGGACAAGGATTGACCCATAGAATGCTCCCCAAACAATTTATTTCACAAGTTTGTCACAGTAACAAGTCTTGTCTGACCTGGCTGTTTTACAATAATTGAATCACCAAGATAATAAATCTCAATAGTTCTCCATTATTGATCAAACAACTGCATTTCATGGCACCAATAAAGAATGGATCTTGACTGCATAATAATGGGACAGTTATGGTGCCAGCCGGTGATAAAGGAGAAATCTGGGCAACTCCAGATATTCAAAAATGTACTGAAAGTATGCCATAATTTGGAACTCTAAGTCTGATTACTGTGTATACGGGCTGCCGGGAGTTCCCTTTGGGCTCTGCTGTCATTGGGTTGACAAGATTAATAGACAACAATGTTTCAACTCCTGTCAGCCAATGGCAAGACAGAGCTTGAGTAGAGAAGACAGCCAGGTGTAGGTGTGGGCTGTGCTCTCTCCTCTTCCAATGCCTTCCTCTGTCCACTGTGGATGTGCTTACCCACTAGTTGCCTGCATGCTGTAACAATTGCCATTTGTAGCTGGAATGTTGTCACTTTTATCCAATTATTGCCCATGTATTATCAATATTACCCAGTTGTTGCCTGTGTATTGTAACGATTGCCCATTTGTTGCTAGCATTTTATTTATTTATTATTATTATACAATATTTATATAGCGCCAACAGTTTGCTCAGCGCTGTACATTATAATGGGAGACAGTACACGAGACAGTACAGTAACAATACAATACACGAGGGGTTCAAGGGCCCTGCTCCTTGGGGCTTACAATCTAGGAGGGAGGGGATAGTGGTACAGGAGGAAATAGCTGTGGGGGATTGAGTGGTAGGAACAGTGGAGATCGGCAATTAGGTGAGGGCGGGGTAGGCTTCCCTGAAGAGATGGGTTTTCAGGGTGCGCCTAAATGTGGGGAGGGTAGGTGACAGTCTGATGGATTGGGGTAGTGAGTTCCAGAGGATGGGGGAAGCCCTGGAGAAGTCCTGGAGACGGGCATGAGAGGAGGAGACCAGGGAACTAGAGAGTAGGAGGTCTTGTGAGGAGCGGAGAGTACGTTTTGGGTGGTAAATGGATATCAGGTCGGTGATGTAGTTTGGGGCAGTGTTATGAACAGCTTTGTATGTCAATGTTAGTAATTTGAATTTTATGCGTTGGGCAATCAGAAGCCAGTGGAGGGATTGTCAGAGGGGGGTGGTGGATACGGAGCGGTTAGATGGATGAGTCTGGCCGCAGGATTCAGGATCGACTGAAGCAGGGATAGCCTGTGATGAGGTAAGCCGGTGAGGAGGGAGTTACAGTGGTCAAGTTGTGATATAATAAGGGAGTAAATGAGTTGTTTAGTAGTTCCTGGGGTTAGGAACGGACGAATTTTGGAGATGTTGAGGAGGTGGAGTCTACAGGAATTTGTCAGCGATTGGACCTGGGGCTGGAAAGACAGATTGGAGTCTAGAATGACACTTGATACTCTGGCTTGCGGGGTGGGGCTGACGGTGGCATTGTTGGTCGCGATGGAGAAGTCGGGGGGGGGGGGGGCGAGGGCTGGGGGGAAAACTAGGAGCTCGGTTTTGGAAAGGTTTAATTTGAAGAAGTGGAGTGACATCCAATCCGATATGTTGTTCAAAAGGTTAGTGATTCGGGCGGAGACTGAAGGGGTGAGGCGAGGGGTAGAGAGATAGATTTGCGTGGCATCGGCATAGAGATGGTAGTTGAAGCCGTGAGAGTGTATCAGTTGGCCAAGGGAGGAGGTGTAGATGGAGAAGAGAAGGGGCCCGAGGACGGAACCTTGAGGGACCCCAATACTATCACTATTGTTCATTTGCTGCCCGTGTATTGTCATGATTGTCCATTTGTGGCCCACACATGGTCACTATTTTCCATTTGTTGCCTGCATATTGTAACAGTTCTATTGTTGCCCACACATTGTCATGATTGCCTGTCTCTTGCCCAAATATTGTCATAATTGTCTGTTTGTTGTCTAAATGTTATTGCAATTGTCCACTTGCCTATTTGGTAAAACCTATTTGCAGCACCACTCTAAGTGTCCTAAATTACTGATTCGGAGATACACAGTATAGAAGGGGGTGCAGGCATCCAAGGGTGCTTCATCCAGAGAGTAAAGTAGCCATGCAATATAAGGACGCTGCACAATGACGGCTCAGTGTGTGATTATGAATGGAAGCTACCTCAGCTCCTTCTTGACCATACCCCTGTTGCATTTCATCCTGCCCTGGGGCTTAATCATACAGCCCTGTAGGTGGGGCCAATTTTCCTCAGGGGGTGTGGTTAATGAGGAGCTGAGGCTTAGGCAGTTTCCATCCATCATCACACGCTGAGTGGTTAGTGTGCGGTATCCTTACAATGCATGAATATTGCCTGTTTGATGCCCACATTTGGAACACTTGCCTGTTTGTTGCACACATATTGTCATTATTGTCTATTTGTTGCCCCTTTGCACTAATTGCTTCTTTGTCACCCACATATTTTTGCGATTGCTGTATGTTGCCCATATATTATAACAATTGCGGGTTTGCTGCCCACATATTTTCACAATTGCTCGTTTGCTGCCTGCGTATAGTAACGATTGCCCTATCGTTGCCCCTATATTGTCACAATTCCCTGTTTGTCGCTTATCCTTTATAACAATTGCCCATTTGTTGCCTGCAGATTGGCGCAACGACCTGTTTGTTGCCCACGCATCATCACAATTGCCTATTTGTTGCCTCTATATTGTCACAATTGCCCATTTGTTGTTACTGCATTGCAGTGATTGCCTCTTAGCTGCCCACATACAGAAAATACCACCTGTTTTTGCCTGTGTATTGTCTGGATTGACATCCCTTCACTTGTCTTGTCTTCACTTCACTGTTTGTCTAGAGGACAATTATACTATAGTAGGTCTATCACCATCACCATACTGCTTTTTTCTCCATGTTTTTACACTGAACACTATGTTTGCTGCCATTTAGGCATGTGCGTTTCATGTCATTATGATTTGTTTTACGGACGACCACTAGTGGCTATGCCCACATTTTGCCAAAGTGCTGGGATTTGTGGGACCACCTGGAAACAGGGCATTATCTGGTGGGACCACCCATAAGATGGGCATGGTAATTAAGGGCCATGGGCAGGGATGGAAGTGTCCTAGGGACTGGGACAAATATGTCGAAAATCATGCATACCTAGGCCCCATACCCAATCCAACTCTACACCAACAAAACCTTAAGTTCACTAGTTTTTAAGTAACTGTTAAAAGATATGACATTCGCCTAAAGATGTACCCACAAGTATTTAGCATTAAGGCCTACCGCAAGGGTGTCCAACTCAATTTCATTGTGGTGGAGGGATGGACGCTGCTCAAGACCGACCCTGGGAGTCAGATAAATGAAATGGCCTCAGCCGCTGCTCCAGCCATGCCCTCTGATACATTTCACACCAGCCACCAGGGCTTGGTCACAGAGGCCTCTGCAACCAAGCCCCCGTTGGGTGGGGCGAAACACATCAGAGGGCTTGGCTGGACCAGCGGCTGAGGCCATTTCACTCATCTAACTCCTAGGGTCGGTCTTGGGTGGCGTCCAGGGGCGGACTGACAACTCATGGGGCCCCGGGCAATAGGGGATCATGGGGCCCCTGTGTTCTTGCCCAAACTCAAAAAAGCCTATGAAAAAGGTACCAGGGGCATCTCAGGGGGCCCCCTACTGACCCCGGGCCCTCGGGCAGTGCCCGAGTTTCCAAATGGTCAGTCCGCCCCTGGTGGCATCCATCCTTCTACCTCTCTGGAACACCTGGAACTGCTTTGGGATGCTGCTCCCTCTCTTTCCTTTGCTGGCCGGCGGAATGACCTTCTTTCATCTCCAGCGCCATTGACAGTCCATTCACTTTTATTATGCTCAGCTGTATCTGTAAGATTTGATGTCCAGAGCACCTCACCTCCACTTATATCAAAGGTCAAGTGCCACCCCATCAGAAGTCAAGAGTCACCCACCCTCCCTTACATCACATTGCACCCCCTATTACCTTGTGCGGATGCTTGAAAGAAGCTGGGGGCAGAGCTGGGAAGCAGAAAGTGCAAAGTCTAGAGGAGGTCCAGAGTAGGGCTGAAGTCAGCTTCTGGAGTCTGCTGAATGCTGAGACCAGGGGAGGATGAAACAAGAGGGTCCTGCGGATGCACAGGGAGGCACCCCCCGTTACCTTGTGCTGATGCTTGACAGAAACTGGGGGCAGAGCTGGGAAGCAGAAAGTGCAAAGTCTAGAGGAGGACCAGAGTAGGGCTGAGGCAGCTTCTGGAGTCTGCTGAATGCTGAGACCAGGGGAGGATGAGACAAGGGGGTCCTGCGGATGCACAGATAGGCACAGGATGATCTGTAGGAGGAGTTCTGTCCTGTTTTCTGCTTGTCAGGAATGGACTCGCCAATGGTGGTGGGACTCACCTGCCTTGTGGGCTGCAGTACCAAGGCTGGCCAGCGGGTGCTCTCAGCAGCCAGAATCTCACTCCTGCAATCAGGCCATCACCTGAGGCTGATTGCAGGAGGTGTTTTGAGCAGGACCAGGCCTGTGATCAGTGCCTTGGTGTTGTTTCCCATGAGCCCCTGTACCTTGTATCCTGTGTTCCTGTTCCTCTGCCTATCTGATTTGTTGCCGACCCTGCCTGATCCTGACCTCTGCTGACTTCTCCTGCTCTGACTCCTGGCTCGTCCCTGACTATTCTTCTGCCTACTCCTATGCTGTTTGACCTCCTGTTGCTGTACCTTGGCTCGTGACCCGTTTACTCTTTGCCTGCTGCTTTGTACTGATCTGCCTCCACCGTTACCGACCCGGCTTGTCTGACTACGCTACACTCCATACTGTCATCCATCCATCCCGCACGGATCCAGTCACTACTGTCCGAACCTGCCAGCCCCTTCACATCAGGTTTTCCCCCGGTAAATACCCTCAGCGGACCCCTCTACCACAGTTGGGTGCACTCAGGGGCTGCGACCTGGTCTCAGTCCTGCGCCAAGTCCATCCCCACCATCAGGGGCTCTGGTGAAAAGGCAGACTGGGGCTTAGACTCGGCGCCCTGGGGAATCCTGTTCTGTGGGTCACTAGAGATCCTGCCGTGCGGTGCCTGTCAGTACCTTACGGCCTGCCTGACCATTCCACCTCTCCAGCCTGACTACGCCTGTGTTCTAGAAGCCTGCTGTTTCCCTGTGTCAGTCCACACATCTCTGGTCATACCCGGATCCCTGAGGATTGCAGGCTGGGGTGCCACAGATGCAGGTAAGGTGCAAGGGTCACATGAAATGGCCTGGAAGGATGGATTCAGCCAACAGGCCTTATGTTTGACACATGTGGCCTACAAGATGAGCTAAATGGATTGTTAAGTAGGGGGACTCGCTCTGCCTCGTTGTCGATCTATGAGGAGCCTTTCAGGCTAACATAATTATGTAGCAAAAACCCTGTATGAAGAAACACCATCATAAAAAAATCAAAAGAGTTTCAAAGTTTAATTTCTGTCCACTCGGGATTCACTTGGCCCCTGAGTAGTCTCTGCTTGCTCCAGCCAGTGAGCCTGGTTCTTTCTACAGCCACACTTGAGAACAATGAGGTGTCCACGTTGCTCAGGAAAGCTGCCTGCTTCTCCGTGGCAGGCATAAGCAGGGTGCTTTGAGTGAGAGTTTTCTCGCACTGTGCTGCTATGGCAACTGGCACCGATCTGCTTGAAGAATACAAGATATGAGGCATGAAAGAACAAGGAGAGGTTTTTCTTTTTTTTTTTCCTTTTTTTTTTTTTTAAATGCAATAATCTCCCTCTGACCGGTGTCCCGGTCTACATAAAGAATGTGGTTAGGTGTTTACATATGGAATCCCAACAAACAGGGGTGCATGGGGCCAGAGCTGATTAGGTTTCGCTGGGTAAACAGAACGGTCAGAAATGCACTTGTTCCAGACGCTTCTCTGATACCGCCCTGCAGTTTTAAAGAGCCACAGTAGGAGAAAAAAATGGAGCAGTTCCTGCCGGAGAGACAGGCAGGCAGTGAAAGCTCTTCTGACCAGGACTCCTTGACTTCACCAATACTAGCCAACCTTCAGCAGGTTCTGTCTGATGATCCTTTGCTGTACAGCTGCTGCATATGATGGGACACAGGTCACATGACCAAAAATGTTCAATAAAAGAGAGCAGGGTGACAAGAGGGTGGAGCACGGAGCATAAGTAAGCATGGCCAAGAAAGGTGTAAGTGGAACTCCAGGATAAGGAAATATTCTCTAAATCCATTCATCACGTGTATTCTTCCTTAAGTCTTGGTGCCGTTTGTGTATTTATTCCAGATCTGGGCAGGAATTTGCCTTCCTGTAATAAAGACCGGTCACTGCTGCTCTCTCTCCTTGTGCAGGATGACTGGTCTTGTCTCCGCCCCCTGCTGTAGTTTTCTGCAGGCAGACTGTAGTGGGTGGAGCCTGCTGGGCCCCTCCTATAGCTCTGTTGCTCTCTCTCCTTGTGCAAGATGACTGGTCTTGTCTCCGCCCCCTGCTGTAGTTTTCTGCAGGCAGCCTGTAGTGGGTGGAGCCTGCTGGGACCCTCCCATAGCTCTGCTGCTTTCTCTCCGTGTGTAAGATGACTGGTCTTGTCTCCGCCCCCTACTGTCATATTCTGAAGGAAGCCTGTAGCAGGTGGAGTCTTCTTGGCCCCTCCCATAGCTCTGCTGCTTTATCTCCTTGTACAGGATGACTGGTTTTGTCTCCGCCCCCGCTGTCATTTTCTGCAGGAAGCCTGTAGCGGGTGGCATCTGCTTGGCCCCTCCCATAGCTCTGCTGCTTTCTCTCCTTGTGAAGGATGACTGGTCGTGTCTCCGCCCCCTGCTGTAGTTTTCTGCAGGCAGCATGTAGTGGGTGGGGCCTGCTGGGCCCCTCCCATAGCTCTGCTGCTCTCTCTATTTGTGCAGGATGACTGGTCTTGTCTCCGCCCCCTGCTGCAGTTTTCTGCAGGCAGCCAGTAGTGGGTGGAGCCTGCTGGCCCCCTCCCATAGCTCTGCTGTTCTCTCTCTTTGTGCAGGATGACTGGTCTTGTCTCCACCCCCTGCTGTAGTTTTCTGCAGGCAGCATGTAGTGGGTGGGGCCTGCTGGGCCCCTCCCATAGCTCTGCTGCTTTCTCTCCTTGTGCAGGATGACTGGTCATGTCTCCACCCCCTGCTGTAGTTTTATGCAGCAGCCTGTAGTGGGTGGAGCCTGCTGGCCCCCTCCCATAGCTCTGCTGCTTTCTCTCTTTGTGCAGGATGACTGGTCGTGTCTCCGCCCCCTGCTGTAGTTTTATGCAGCAGCCTGTAGTGGGTGGAGCTTGTTGGGCCTGTCTTACAACTCTGCTCTCTGCGCAGGCTATGTACAGCACAGTAAAAGATGAACAAACTAAACCAGCGCTCCAATCCTCATGCAAACTGGAAAAATGTCAGGATGCCAAACGAAGAGGTGCTGCCCATCAAAGATCGGGAAATCTGACCACTGATAAAAAAGAACAGACAAGGGCGCACTCTCATCGTGCATTACCGTGGTATACCACATATTTTTTATATAGACAAAAGGATGTATACTCACAAACCAACGATAATAAAAGCAGTGTGTATGGTCCACAAAAACAGTCGCAAAAGAGCTGTGTCTTTAATGCGGATAAGCTAACGCATTTCGGGAGCTGAACCCCCTTCCTCAGAGCTCAGAGGAAGGGGGTTCAGCTCCCTTGTCTGTTCTTTTTTATATGTAAAGCACAGTGATGATATCATTGCTTTTACAAGATCATATATGGGTTTTCAAAGGCATTTGGTGCTCACAAAGTGCATTTACTGTATATCCTTTGTGGCCATTGCCGGTGCTTCCACTAGCCAAAATAGGTGGCTGCCTAGGGCGCACTTCCACCTAGGAGCACCTGGGAGAAGCACAGGCCAGCACTATCTCAGTGTGGGACACCACCATGAATGATCCTCCAGCTGAGAAGGGCAGCAGAGGGGAGGAAGAAAGAACAGAGGAAGATGCCCGGTGTCCGTGGCCAGTGTAGCAGCTGAGCTGCCTCTCCTTCCAGTATTCCTCTCTGACTCAGTCCCTTACTGCAAGCCAGCTGGCGGCTGCTGATCACTGTGGAGTTCCAGCCCTTCTCTTCCCATTCATAAGCGGAGGCAGAGCTGTGCATGTGGAAGAGGTAATGTCTCACTCTGATGTGTCATGTCTGTGTGAGTATGACATAGCTGGTCATCCATCACATGTGCAATGTGTCACTGAGTGATGACATCATCATGATCCCACAGCCTGCTCTTCTAGTTCTTGCTGGACCTGCTGATCTGTGTCAGTGTTGGTGGTGGTGTGTTGTGTCGGATCTGTCACTGTGTGGGATCGCTCAGTTCAGCTGCCTGCTGTCACAGTGTTTTACCTCCCCCCATTGCCTGGGGAATTCCAGCCTGGGATTTGTCAGTGTGGATCCATCATCCTCCACTCACTGCAACTGTCACCCTGCCACTGCCAGCCACAGATACAGTCCATCCGTGACACTGATTGTGTCTTTAATATTGGTGTTGGTGGCATCATGATGGTACTTATTTTTGCAAATGAAAAGAAATGTAGCAGTTTCATGTTTTCTTGATGTAATATTTTCGTGTGTGTGTGTGTGTGTGTGTGGGGGGGGGGGGGGGGGCGCAAGTAGCTGGTCTTGCCTAGGGCACAAAATAATCTAGCACAGGCCCTGTTTGTGGCTATTGAGGAATATATTTATGATTTTCTAGTAGAGGAATATATGTAAATGAACATTGTGCATAGCAAAACAACCAGTGAAAGTGCATGTACATGTGTTCCATGAGAAGGGATCAAATGTTATTAGCCTATATTTCCTGTGTTGGTAGAATGTTTTTAATTGATTTAACATAGGAAATACCATATTTGATCACTAGACGGCTCTAAGTATCATATGAATTTTCTATGATACCCAGCGGTTCCTAGAGGCCAGATATAGTTTTTTTTACTGTTAAATCAATTAAAAAAAGTCGACCTATGTGGATGGAGCATCATTCCGATGCTGCAACTGTCCCCTGATCATCCCCTGAGACAGAGAGGTGAATGATCACATGACCAGTGATCGCTCAGTTCTTGGGTCCTCTCTAAGCAGAGTGCAGATTCTGTCAGTCACTGGTCTCTGCTCTGCCCCTCCAGCGCTCACTGGTGCGTCGGACTGGAGGGGGCTGGAGCAGCTGACTCAGGTTCTCAGTGACACACTGAGAGGGTGAGCCAGCTGTTGACCAGGCATCTGGGTGGATCCTGACATTATTGTCGGGATCCCTGCAGAGCTCAGATCGGCTCTGTGACATCAGCTGAAAATAGGCTTTAGCCTGCTCTTCGCTGTATCTGGCTCACAGGAGTGCAGAACTAAGTGCACCCCTGTGACGCAAAAGAGAAGTATGGCCAAAGAGCCTTGGCCAAACTTCTGTTTTAATAGTTAAACATCCCTGCACTGCCCCAGCTCACCAATGCATTACAACCAGATGTCAGTGTGCCATAACTGGGCCTGATGGGTCCCATTGTGAAACCAGAAACTAGGAGATCTCTACCTCAGTGGCACTACTGCTCCTAGCAACTGCATAGAAGCGTTGAGGCTCCTAGGTCCATAGGTAGACTACTGGCTTCCACCTACTCACAGGTACACCTTTTATTGTTCAGAAAAGGAGTATAAGCAACTAGAAAAGCTACAATTTCTAGGGAAATTGTGTGAAGTGTTCTTGCCTCCACCAGTAGTCTACAACTGGAGTGGGCGGAGTAACTGGGTGGAGTGGCTTGTCACTCTGCTGCCTGCTCACACACCTGGGTTCCTATGGCAACTCGCTCTACAGCAGTGTTTCTCAACTCCAGTCCTCATGGACCCCCAACAGGTCATGTTTTCAGGATTTCCATTATTTTGCACAGGTGATTTGATCAGTTTCACTGCCTTAGTAATTACCACAGCTGTTTCATCTGAGGGAAATCCTGAAAACATGACCTGTTGGGGGTCCATGAGGACTGGAGTTGAGAAACACTGCTCTACAGCAAGGGCAAAGAAGAGCGGTTAAAAACAAACTGCTCCAACTTGCTCAATTCACTGGCGGTTGCCATCTTAGAATTGTTGTAGTTTAAAAATTGTAAATCCTACAACGAAGAGCTTTATATTGTGAGAATCACAAGACCCAGACCTACATTTTTATGCATAGTATGTCTCTGAAATATTAAAAATGAAGGCACAGTCGCAGTTTAGAAATTGCCCTTCAAACTTGAGGTGGCTAGAGTGGAGTTTCAATGAATGTCAATGGGCGACGTGAGTTGCAAACAAATGGTCATATTGTGAAAACTATCAGAACTATGGCTTAGCCGTGGACATTTTTAGTGACAGTAGGGATAGCTGAACGTTTTGATATAAGATTTGTGTAGGTGGGCTTGAAAATGAGGGAGTGATGGCAGTTTAGAAATCATGTCCTGATTTTTCAGCTCCCACTCTAGCTTTTGTCAGCTCCTACTCTAGTTTTGAACATTTCGCCATTCATTCCTATGGGACCAATTTCACCACAAAACCCCCGATATTTTGTGAACCATTCAGCGAAATGTTCTACAAAGTAATAGCACACCAATCGGGAACAATCCGCACGTTTCCGTATATTACTGTCTATGTAGTGTAAAAACTGTGGGAGGAGTTAGGGGGGTAAATTTGGCTATAATAATAAGAATATATATGTGAGATAACAGGAAGTGGTCGCCATGCAGGAACACTTAATGATACAACTGGATGAAATTTCTGTTTTTAGTATAGTGGTGGAGTCCCATCCATTTCTAAGACATGCATTTTCGTAGTCTTCTTGTTGGGTAAATACATTCACTTGTTATACTTTTTTTTTCAATACGCAATTGATTTCCGATGTAAAATCAATAAAAGTAACAGAAAGGAAGAAACATCTTGATGTATGAAATCTTTTACCGGGTCTGCATGCGGATGGATGGAGTCTGGCACTCTTATCATGAGTAAAGGTTGTGACATTTGGTGTCACTTAATCATGGCATTCCGCCTTTGATTTGCAGGAGAGGAAATGTTGGGAGTCACATTTGGGGGATCTCACACTGACATTTATTCAGGATCACTTTATCTTCTCTTCATAGAAGACGTTCTGACAGCTACAGCCCTACATGCCAACTGCAGTGGTGTTTTGCAATGGGAAGGTGACAGGCTTTTATCCCGCCATGTTCTAATGATAATAATAATAGCAGTAGTAACAATATAGATTTGAAACAATAAATAATAAATATGAAACAAAGTTCTGTTGCTGCTGTATATTAATTAATAATCTCTTCGCTCTCCCATACACATTCTTCTCATCAATTGAAACAACCAAAGCTGCTTCAGGTGAGTAGCGTCAATCTCCCACTGACCACCCTAGATAAAGGTGCAACTACAGCTCATCTGTAATAACACAGGAAAGAGGATCTGTAGTCCACTGCACTTCAATTTTTATTTGTACTTTCATTACAATATCACATACAGTGTCAGGAACGAAGAAATGTTAACGCGTTTCACACTTAAGCCTAGAGTTACTCCTAATCTCCTTATGGTTATGAATAAGCGCTAGTCTGAAGTGCGAAACGCGTTAACATTTCTTAGTTCCTGACAATGTATGTGATATTGTTATGAAAGTAAAAAAGTTGAAGAAGTGCACCGGATTCTGAATCCTCTTCTTTCCTGTACATTCTTCTCATCCATCCATTGTCTCTTCTTCCTCCCATCCCCTACCTTTGCAATTTCCCTCCTTGTGCCTTCTCTCCACCCCCCCACCCCTTTCCTTTACTCCTCTTCCCTTGTTTCCTTTCTTATTCTCTCCTCTCCTTTCTATCCCTCCCTCCATTTTCCTGCTCTCCCCCTCCCATCTTCTTTGCTCTCCCTTCTATAATCACTCTCTCCTCTCATTCCCTTTATTTCTTTCTCTTTCCTTTCCCTCCCATTCACTGTCCCTTCCACCCCCTTTCCTTCTTCCATCTCTTCTCCTCTCCCACTTTTCAAATTTCCCTTCTCTCATCCCCTTCCTCTCCTCTCCCATCTCTTCTCCTCTCCCTTCCCCAAACCTCTCATCTCCCATTTCTTCTCCTTTCCTCTCCCTTCTCCTCTTTCTCCTCTCCCCTCTCATATCCTCTCCTCTCCCATCTCCTCTCCTCTCCCTTCTCCTCTCCCAACTCTTCTCCTCTCCCCTCCCCTCCCCTCCCCCATCTCTTCTCCTCTCCTCTCCCTGCCCCTCTCCTCTCCCTTGCCCTCTCCTCTCTCTTGCCCTCTCCTCTCCCTTCTCTTCTTTCCTCTCCTCCCCTCTCCCATCTCTTCTCCTCTCCCTTCTCCTCTCCTCTCCTCTCCCCTCTCCCATCTCTTCTCCTCTCCTCTCCCACTTTTTACCATTTCCTTCTCCCCTCCTCTCCTCTCCCATCTCCTCTCCTCTCCCTTCCCCTCTCCTCTCCATTCCCCACTGCTCTTCCTTCTCTTCTCGCCTCTCTTTTCCCCTCTCCCATCTCTTCTCCTCTCCTCTGCTCTCCCTTCTCCTCTCTTCTCCCCTCTTCTCCCCCCCTCTCTCCTTTCCTCTCCCACCTCCTCTTCTCTCTCCTCTCCCACCTCCTCTCCTCTCCTCTCCCATCTCTTATCCTATCCCTTCCCCAAACCTCTCCTTTCCCATTTCTTATCCTCTCCCTTCTCTTCTCCTTTCCTCTCCCTTCTCCTCTCCCTTCTCCTCTCCCTTCTCCTCTCCTCTCCCATCTCTTCTCCTCTCCCCTCTCTTCTCCTCTCCTCTCTTCTCCTCTCCTCTCCCACTTCTTACGTTTCCCTTCTCTTCTCCTCCCCCATCTCCTTTCCTCTCCTCTCCTCTCCCTTCCCCACTCCTCTCCCTTCTCTTCTCTCCTCTCTCTTCCCCTCTCCCATCTCTTCTCCTGTCCTCTACTCTCCCTTCTCCTCTCTTCTCCCCTCCTCTCCCCTCTGGTCTCCTCTTCTCTCCCACCTCCTCTCCTCTCATTTTCCTTGTTGAAACCTGTTAACATCACAGACACAATCACAGACCAAGGAACCAGCAGAAAGATAAAAAGCCTAACTGCAGGTTCCAGTTAATGACAGTTGGTCCATGTATATCAGTTGCTTTGGCCTGCACAGTTTTGTAAGATCTGGCATTCTGTTATTAATTTAGTTGTGAGATTCAAAAATAAAAAAGAAAAAAAGAGCTGAAATGTTTAGAAATAGTGATATTGGGCACTGGCCTTGGGAACATTACACTCCATAAGAACTTCATTAGGCACTGATAGTGAAATTGGCGTCCTGTCATTCCCCCGCAATCACTGAAAATTAGAAAAATGGATTCATTATCAGCATGAAATGTGATTTCACACCTTGAATTGCCCTTGTTAGTGACACCATAGAGTGGATTGTCCACACCAGACAGACGGCTGCTGGGAAAGGCTTTAACCCCTAAAGGGCCGCTGCTGTGAAAAATATTGTATTCTGGTAACTGTATGTGGTTACATCTAAAAGCAGTATTTAGTAGATGAATTCGTTTTTTTTAATTGGCCAAGCTTTTATGTATATTTTGCTCTACATTTACATGCGAGCCAAGCTGTCCAGGAGTAGTAAGTGGCAGTGCTGGAGACTAATAATAACACTAATGGGGCCTGCTTGAGCATTTAGAACATTTTTTTTTTAAACCATAGTTTTAAGGCCCCTACGGGGAGGGGTTTTCCTGGAAAATTCCAAGGTTTTTCTCAGTGAGCCAGATGGTGAAATCCCACTAGTATGTTCTGTTTTACAATGAGGTTTTTTTTTTTTAACAATCATGTTATTTCAAAAAAAGAAAAACAAGTAAACAATATGAAATACATGATCGGTATATTGAAACAAAGACTATTAACCACTTGACCTCCAGAATATTTCCCCTCCTTCCTGACATGACATTTTGTGCAATACAGTGATGCGTTACTTTAAATGACAATTGCTCAGTCATGCGACGCTGTACATATCAGACTGGATGTCACTCCACTTCCTCAAACTCAACCTTTCCAAAACTGAAGAACTCCTAGTATCCCCCCCCCCCCCGACTTCTCCATTAAGATCAACAACACCACCATCAGTCCCACCCCTCACGCCAGGGTACTAGTTGAATCCTAGACTCCAATTTGTCCTTTCAGCCCCAGGTCCAATCGCTGACAAACTCATGTAGACTTCACCTCCACAACATCTCCAAAATACGACCGTTCCTAACCTCGGAAACCACTAAGCAACTCATTCACTCCCTTGTTATCTCTCGCCTTGGCTATTGTAACTCCCTCCTCACTGGCCTACCTCATCGCAGGCTATCCCCACTCCAGTCCATCATGAATGCTGCTGCCAGACTCATCCACCTTACTAACTGCTCTGTATCTGCCACCCCTGTCTGCCAATCCCTCCACTGGCCTCCACTCAGTGTCCTCCATCCCTCTCTGCCAATCCCTCCACTGACCTCCACTCAGTGTCCTCCACCCCTCTCTGCCAATCCCTCCACTGGCTTCCATTCAGTGTCCTCCACCCCTCTCTGCCAATCCCTCCACTGGCCCCCACTCAGTGTCCCTCACCCCTCTCTGCCAATCCCCCCACTGACCCCCACTCAGTGTCCTCCACCCCTCTCTGCCAATCCCTCCACTGGCCTCCACTCAGTGTCCTCCACCCCTCTCTGCCAATCCCTCCACTGGCCTCCACTCAGTGTCCTCCACCCCTCTCTGCCAATCCCTCCACTGGCTTCCATTCAGTGTCCTCCACCCCTCTCTGCCAATCCCCCCACCGACCCCCACTCAGTGTCCCCCACCCCTCTCTGCCAATCCCTCCACTGACCTCCACTCAGTGTCCTCCACCCCTCTCTGCCAATCCCTCCACTGGCTTCCATTCAGTGTCCTCCACCCCTCTCTGCCAATCCCTCCACTGACCTCCACTCAGTGTCCTCCACCCCTCTCTGCCAATCCCTTCACTGGCTTCCATTCAGTGTCCTCCACCCCTCTCTGCCAATCCCTCCACTGGCCTACACTCAGTGTCCTCCACCCCTCTCTGCCAATCCCTCCTCTGGCTTCCAATTGCTTAGCGGATAAAATTCAAAACACTAACACTGACGTATAAAGCCATTCATAACTCTGCCCCTAATTACATCACCGACCTTGTCTCCAAATATCACCCAAACCGTACTCTCTGCTCCTCGCAGGACCTCCTACTCTCTAGCTCCCTTGTCTCCTCCTCCCATGCTCATCTCCAGGATTTCTCAAGGGCTTCACTCATCCTCTGGAACTCCCTACCCCAATCTATCAGGCTATCGCCTACTCTGCTCACTTTTAGGCGCACTCTGAAAACCCATCTCTTCAGGGAAGCCTACCCCGACCCCAGCTAATATTGGAATCCTTTACTCTTCCTACCACTCCATCCCCCACAGCTAATTACCTCTTGTACCACTATCCCCTCCCTCCTAGATTGTAAGCTCCCAGGATCAGGGCCCTCCTAACCCTCTTGTATTGCACTGTATTGTTACTGTATTGTCTCCCTCCATAATGTAAAGCGCTGAGCAAACTGTCGGCGCAATATAAGTCCTGTATAATAATATGTCATTTTTTTTCTTTCTTTCGGCTTTATTTGATCATCTCTCTTTTTTTGCACTATGAATGAAAAAAAAAAATTAAAAAAAAATCCCCAATATTTTTTACTTTCTGCTATAAAACATACCCAATAAAAAAAATTTAAAAAATCTAAATCTTCATAAATTTAGGCCAAAATGTATTCTGCTAAATATTTTTGGTAAAAAAAATGTCAATAAGCGTATATTGATTGGTTTGCGCAAAAGTTAGAATGTCTACAAATGTCGGTATACTGTATATACCAAATTTTTTTCTCTTTTTATACCAGTAATAGCAGCGATCAGTGACTTATAGCAGGACTGCAATATTGCAATGGACAGTATGACACTAACTGACACTTTGTGGGAATCAGTGACACTAATACAGTGATCAGTGCTAAAAATATACACTGTTACTGTATTATTGACACTGGCAGGGAAGGGGTTAAACACAGAACTGGGAGAAGGGGTGGGCAGGAGGGATGGCTGCGCTGGGCACTGTGGTATCATGTGATTGGAGGGCACCACAAGGAGGTTGAGGGGAGGGGATTTTTATTGAGAAGGAATTTGTGGGGCGGCAGGGGGTAAACATTGTTCTAGGAGGGGAAATTTGGGTAGGTGTGCTAGGAGTGGTGATTTAGGGGGATTTGTGTTGGGAGGGAGATGGAGGAGGAGGATTTGTGCTAGGAAGAGGGATTTGAGAGGGTTCGTGATATAAATGTAATATGGTGGGGGGAGGAGAATTGAGCTAGGAAGTGATTTTATTGGGGAGGGGATTTGTGCTAGTAGGAATGATTGGGGGGTATTTGTGTTGGAGAGAGCATGTGTGTGGGGGGGATTTGTGCTAGGCTGGGGTATTGGGAGAAGGGACTTTGTGCTGGAAGGGGAGATTTGGAGGGGGGGGGGGGTTGGGCTCAGTGGGGAAATTTGAGGGGTAGAGGATTTGTGCTAGAAAGGGGAAACTTTTAGGGGAGAGAATTTGTGCTGGGGCATATGGGGAGAGATATGATTTAAGCTGGGGGGGGGTGGCAGAGAATTGTGCTGGGAAGGGGGATCGACTTTTACTGGGAGGAGGAGGAATTCATGCTTAGGGAGTAAGCGTGCAAAATAGTGCTCGATTTTTCGGGGGGGGGGGGGGTTCGCTGACACATAATACATCTGGGGGGGGGGGCAATTTGGCAGGTTCGCCCTGAGCTCTAGATGGCTTTTTCCCAGCACTGGTTAAACATCTAGGGTGGTCAGAGGGTTTATTGTGTGCCTAGCCAGTGTTTTTGTGTGTGTTTTTGCTAGGCAAGCTGCTAGATTTTATTCCCTGAATAAAATCTAGCAGATCACTGCTGAGAGAACACAGCTCTGCCATTGATACAAGGCAGGATGGATCCATGCTTTCAGGTTCTTTACACCAAATTCAGACCCTACCATCTGAATTCTGCAGCTGAAATCGAGACTCATCAGACCAGGCAACGTTTTTCCCAATCTTCTATTGTCCAAATTTGGTGAGCCTGTGCAAATTGTAAGCTCCGATTCCTGGTGGCACCTGGTGTGGTCTTCTGCTGCTGTAACCCATCTGCTTCTAGGTTCGATGTGTGGTGCGTTCAGAGATATTCTGCATACCTTGGTTGTAACAAGTTGTCAGGGCTCCGGGAATGACCAGAGGTGTGTGGACCGACACAGGAAAACACAGACTTCAGATATAGCGTGTAAACAAGATAATTTATTAAGGACAACACAAACATAAATGCAGTGCAACAAACCAAACCCAAAACTAACACAAATACATACAACAATTTGAAACAAACCCAAACCTAAACTGATATATATATATATAGTATGTATATATATATATATATGGAGCACAACGTAGTCAGGTGGGCCGGGTCGGTAGCTAACGGGCAAATAGGGTACCAGGAGCGAGCGGAAGAGTGGTCAGGAATAGCCGAGGTCAGGACAGGCGGAGTTCATTCAGAGTCAGGATCAAAGCAGGATCAGGCAGGAAGCAGACAGGATGCAGGTACAGGGGCTCATGGGAAACGTACACCAAGGCACTGATCACAGGCCTGGTCCTGCTTAAATACACCTCCTGCAATCAGCCTCAGGTGATGGCCTGATTGCAGGAGTGAGATTCTGGTTGCTGAGAGCACCCGCTGGCCAGCCTTGGTACTGCAGCCCACAAGGCAGGTGAGTCCCACCACCATTGGCGAGTCCATTCCTGACACAAGTGGTTATTTGAGTTATTGTTGCCTTTCTATCATCTCGAACCAGTCTGCCCATTCTCCTCTGACTTCAACAAGGCATTTTTGTCCACACAGCTGCCACTCACTGAATATTTTCTATTTTTCGGACCCTTCTCTGTAAACCCTGAAAATCCCAATAGATCAGCAGTTTTTGAAATACTCAGACTAGGTCGTCTGGCACCAACAACCATGCCATGTTCAAAGTCACTTAAATCCCCTTTCTTCCCCATTCTTATGCTCGGTTTGAACTTAAGCAAGTCGCCTTCACCACGTCTAGATGCCTAAATGCATTGAGTTGCTGCCATGTGATTGGCTGATTAGCGATTTGTGTTTCCAAGCAATTGAACAGGTGTACCTCATAAAGTGGCTGGTGAGTATTTATTATATGGCCAAATGTATGTGGACATCCCCCCAAATGATTGAGTTCAGGTGTTTCCAGTGAAGGGTACTGTTAGTGCTATGACATACAATGACATTTTATACAGTTGTATGTGCAGCACCCTCCTAGTTAGGTGCTAGTCGGTTTAGGCATATTTAATTTTGGCTCTTCTGTAGCCAGAGAAGCAAATTGTTTGCTTTTGGCTGTTCTAGGTTTCAGAGGCTGCATTCCAGAATTCTCTGGGCTATTCTGGAACATTCTGTAGATGTGGAGTAACCAAAAGGATAACATGAATATTATGCTGTCTCAGCCATACCCTGGTCAGGAGGGTAACCAGCAGGGGGCTGGGTGTGCATAAATAGTCTGGGGTCTAGAACAGCAGGGTCCTTTTCCTGGTGGGTCTGAAGGGTCTGTCTACCCTCCTGAGCCATTCTGCTCGAGTCTGCAAGTGACTCAACATGGTCTCATCCCTCATGGAGGGCTGATTCTTAAAGCTAGAAGAACAGTCTGGAATAAAGTCTACAGAGGATCTGGCTGGGAGACTCATGGTAAAGGGTCTTGCTGGTACTGGAAGGAGACATCCATGTACACAGGGACACAGTGAGTAAAGGTCTGAGAGAGATCCTGGAGATACTTTTGCTGAGGGATCCCCCTGAAGCTGTATGTCCACATCTTCTTATAGTAGAGGCCTACTTTAAAGAAGGTAGTTCTTCTAGAGAATGTCCTCAGTTAAAGCTGTACTAGTTCTGGTGTATTTCAAGGCTCATCCTTCTCCCCATCCCAGTTCTTCAACCAATAAACCCAAAATATAACCTTTGACCTCGTTATTGAATGGAGAGACTGAGAAACTTCTGTGTGCCTGGCTGTCATGCATCTAATAGAGAATGGAACCTGGGACAAACAGCGGGACCCAAGGGCGGACTGACCATTTGGAAACTCGGGCACTGCCCGAGAGCCCGGAGTCAGTAGGGGGCCCCATGAGATGCCCCTGGTACCTTTTTCATAGTCTTTTTTGAGTTTGGGCAAGGACACAGGGGCCCCATGATCCCCTATTGCCCGGGTGCCCCATGAGTTGTCAGTCCGCCCCTGGGGACCAGTTAATTTTAGTAAAACAGTGGGACCAGTTTAGGGTCTGTGCTATCAAACTTTTGAAGGCTTTTTTCGGTATCATCATGACTTTGCTTCTGAGCATACCTTTAAGATAAATTGGAACACCTATTGAGCATCGACTCTTCTCGCACAACATCAGTAAATGAGCTTGCAAATTTTCTTTTTGCTGATTGGACACAAATTCTCAAAGACACTCTCCAAAATCTTGTGGAATGCCTTCCGGGAAGAGTGGTATAGCAGCAATGCACCTGGGAGAGGAAGTTGGGAGAAACTGTGTTTCTCTATGACTTCATTGGTCACTTGGGGCAGTAATCCAGTTGTATGTTCTTTACGCATGTGACCCTGGTGGCCATCTTGGGTCAAGCAGAGTCTATTTAAGTCTCTGCCCTTGGGTTTTGGTGCTTTTTATGTGAGTTGCTAGTGTAGGGACAGGTCACCTGTCGGACTGGGACAGCACTAGCTTTACAGAAAGGTTCCAGTGAAGAAGGGAAAAAGCATGGATCACATCTACCTTCTCAGTAAGCCTCCTCTTTGGGTTGGACTGGCCAGGCCAAGCCACACTCCACTCCTCCTGGCAGACACTGCCAACAACCCTGAGTCTACACACTGCGCATGCGCGAGTAGCTCTATGCCATGTGAATGGTCCTGTCCTGGGACCTGTCATGTGTCCAAAAAGACTACGGAGGGGGGGGGGACAACTTCCTCTTGTGATTGCCTAGGTGCTCAGAGCAGAAGTTAGAGCAGGTACCTGTCAAAATTGGGTACTGACTCCCCAAAGGTGCCAGTTTCTCACTGGGAGCGGGCGAACAGTTCTTAAAGCAGAACTTACCCTTTTAGGGGGAACTCCGCTTTAACTTCTGACCAGTTTGCCCATAGTGTTATTATATGGTATATTTATGCAAATTACAAGATATATGGGGCTTCATACACTAAAAGTGCAGCATTCCATCTTTTTATGTGAGTTGCTAGTGTAGGGACAGGTTACCTGTCTGACTGGGACAGCATTAGCTTTACAGAAAGGTTCCGGTGGAGAAGAGAAAAAGCATGGATCACATCTACCTTCTCAGTAAGCCTCCTCATTGGGTTGGACCGGCCAGGCCAGGCCACACTCCACTCCTCCTGGCAGACACTGCCAACAACCCTGAGTCTACACACCGCTATCTCTGCACTAAAGTTTTGTAAGTGGCCCAGAGAGGTGAGCTTCCCCTTCAGGCCTGTTTGTGCTGTTGTACTATGTCAATACATCATTGTTGGTAAATCATTGTGCTTACTGTCCGCCACGCCATGCTGCACCTACCCAACAAGCTTGGAATTTTCTTTACCAGAATTAGTGGGTGGCCAAAATAGGTATGTAACTCTTATCTTGGACCCTGCCATGTCACAAAACAATCCAAAATGGCTCTATTAGGTCCGTCCGGATGATCTAACACAGCCATTGTAAAATGACCATATGTTTTGAACTGTTGGCATTCTTGATCGATGAATGGAAAACAAAACCATACAGCGGAAAATTGAAAACTTTGTTTACCCTTTGGAGATATTTAAAAAAAACAAAAAAGATTTCAGAGGGTTCTTTTATGACACTTAGATAACGATTTTCTGCCTTGTTCCTGTCCCTGTTTTTACTTAATGAATTTACAGCTCCGCATGTTTTGGCAGCCTCCCAGTTCTGACGCCCCAGGTGAGCCCCCGCTCCTTATAATACCCTCCCAGAGAGCAGATGTTACACACCGCGCACAACAAATCTCCATGTCAAACAGAAATCCTCATTGACAGACCATGTAAATGCATTTGAATTTGGACCGGTAAATTTTATTTGCATGTCTGTTGTGCCTGAGCTGGGGCTAGGCGGTCTATGCTCGGAGCGAGATAACGATGGCATTGTCACGCGCAGCAGGAGAGGTGCTCTTAGCCAAGAGTCGCATTTGTTCCTGTCTGCGGCCATCTTGATAGTCTGTAGTTATCTTTATGTTTACGAGGTAATTAAGGTGGCACAGAAAACGGCATGGCAAAGCATTTGTGTCTGTCATATTTTTTTTTTAATAAAGAGTTCCCCTTGGAATGTTCTTTTCTGGAAGTTTACAACAAAGAACTATTGGAATTATTTAACTAGTTGCCGACCGCAGATGCGGCCGGCCAGTTCTGGGTGGACGTCATATGACGTCCCCCCAGAACACGCTCTCCTGCGCGCCCCAGGGGGCGCGCACCCGGCAATCTCCGTGATCGCTGTGTCCTACGGACACAGCTGATCACGTGATGTGGTAAAAGGCCGATCCCAGCGGCCTTTTACTACGTGATCAGCGGTGTCCAATGACACGCTGATCACAGGGAAATGCAAGTGCCGGTTCTCGGCTGCACTTTCCTCACGCTGTCAGATCGTGAGGAAAGTACTGCCGAGAACCGGCAGTTGTCACAGCGGGGATCGGCACAGATCATCAGGACACTGATGATCAGTGCCCTGATGATCGGTGCCCAGCAGTGCCACCCGCAAGTTCCGCCCACCTGTGCCCAGCAGTGCGCCCACTAGCTCCGCCCAGCAGATCACCCACCTGTGCCCAGCAGTGCACCCACCTGTGCCCAGCAGATCACCCACCTGTGCCCAGCAGTGCACCCACCTGTGCCACTCTGCAGTGTCACACACCTGTGCCCAGAAGTGCCACCTACCTGTGCCCAGAAGTGCCACCCACCTGTGCCCACCCACCTGTGCCCACCTGTGCCACCCACCTGTGCCCACCCACCTGTGCCCACCCACCAGTGCCACCCACCAGGGCAGCCCAGCAGTGCTGCCAGTCAGTGCCACCAGTCAGTGCCCAGGGGTTGTGCCAGTCAGTGCCGCCAGTCAGTGCCCAGCAGTGATGCCAGTCAGTGCAGTCTCTCAGTACCCATCATCAGTGTCACCTATCAGTGCCGCCTATCAGTGCTGCATATTAGTGCCGCCTATCCGTGACACCTCATTAGTACTGCCTATCAGTGCCGCCTATCCGTGCCACCTCATTAGTGCTGTCTATCAGTGCCGCCTATCCGTGCCACCTCATTAGTACTGCCTATCAGTGCCCTTTAGTGCTGCCTATCAGTGCCCATCAGTGCCGCCTATCAGTGCCCATCAGTGCTGCCTCATCAACGCACATCAGTGAAGGAGAAAAAATACCTGTTTGAAAAATTTTATAATAGAAACAAAGAAAAAAATTTTTTTTTTCAAATTTTTTGCAATTTTTTTATTTATAGCGCAAAAAGTAAAGCGCCCAGTGGCAATTAAATACCACCAAAAGAAAGCTCTATTTGTGAGAAAAAAATGATCAAAATTTCATATGGGTACAATGTTGCATGACCGCGCAATTGTCAATCAAAGTGCGGCAGCGCTGAAAGCTGAAAATTGGCCTGGTAAGGAAGGGGGTATAAGTGCCTGGTAGGCAAGTGGTTAAAGAATAAAGGTGACTGTTATGTTGCTCCACATAGCTGTTGATGCTTGCCCAGCAGCTTTCAGGTCTTCAAATCATCATTTCTATAGCAGAAAGGTTCTTTGAAAGTTTCATTGTCTGGTACTTTGAACAAAATAGTACCCTGGGGTGGGGGTGGGGTGTATTCGAGAGGTGGACAAACTACAGTTCTACAAGGATTTTAAAGAAAGCATCCACAAAAATCCTTCCTCTTCCTTGCAGTAGACTAGAATGATGGTTCAGTACTTTACCGTTTGTGTTTCAAATCATCAATAGTCAGCTATTCCCATGTATCAAGCAATACCATACTGCTCTGAACTACATCACCGACCTAATATCCAAGTACCACCCAACACGCACACTCCGCTTCTCACAAGACCTCCTTCTCTCTAGTTCCCTGGTCTCCTCCTCCCATGCCCACCTCCAGGACTTCTCCAGGGTGTCACCCATCCTCTGGAACTCCCTGCCCCAACCCATCAGATTATCACCTACTCTCCTCTCCTTTAGGTGCACCCTGAAAACCCATCTCTTCAGGGAAGCCTACCCCACCCCTGCTAACCTGCCGACCTCCTCCACTCTTCCTACCACTCCATCCCCCACAGCTATCTCCTCCTGTGCCACCATCCCCTCCCTCCTAGATTGTAAGCTCCAAGGAGCAGGACCCTCGATCCCCTCATGTTTTGCATTGTATTGTTATTGTTCTGTCACATGTTCTGTCCCCCTTTGTAATGTACAGCGCTGAGCGAACTATTGGCGCTTTATAAATACTGTATAATAATAATAATATTGAAACTGATGGAATTGTGGTTCTCAGCAGAGCTCCAGGGACAACAAAGGTAAAATGGGTCATATTTGCAAGCTTGCTTTATTTGGCTGGATATAGGAGCTAGTTTTGTTAAAAGCATGCATAAAGGCTAATTTCCTCTAAAAGAGGTAAATTTCTTTTGTTAAGTTTTTTTTTTTTCTCAGGGTATATTCACTTTTGTTATGTTTATGGCAAAATGAACCAAATGCTGGCATTTTTAAATACTGTATATCTTAGGAGCTCTCTTGATTAAATAGTCAAAAATTTAGAATTTTAACCTGAAGCTTCAAGGTGAACTCTAGTCAATCAGCTATGTATAATATTTAAATACACACATGGCAGCTGTTTTACTTGCCATCTTTACTTTGGTTTTAAACAGATTATGTTTATATCAAAGGCAAGCGTTGTATAGAGTTAAGTCCTTTGGGTGGCTGAAGGTCTGTCATCCATGTAGGGGGTTAATATACACTATATTGCCAAAGTATTGGGGTGCCTGCCTATACACACACATGAACTTCAATGGCCCCCCAGTCTTAGTCCGTAGGGTTCAGTATTGAGTTGGCCCCACCCTTTACAGCTATAACAGCTTCAACTCTTCTGGGAAGGCTGTCCACAAGGTTTAGGAGTGTGTCTATGGGAAGGTTGGACCATTCTTCCAGAAGTGCATTTGTGAGGTCATGCACTGATGTCGGGGAAGGAGGCCTGGCTCACAGTCTCCACTCTAATTCATCCCAAAGGTGTTCTATTGGGTTGAGGTCAGGATTCTGTGCAGGCCAGTCAAGTTCCTCCACCCAAAACTAACTCATCCATGTCTTTATGGACCTTGCTTTGTGCACTGGTGTGTAGTCATGTTGGAACAGGAAGGGGCCATCCCCATCCAAAAAGTTGGGCGCATGAAATTGTCCAAAATGTCTTGGTATGCTGATGCCTTAAGAGTTCCCTTCACTGGAACTAGGGGGCCAAACCTAAAAAACAACCCCAGACCATAATCCCCCCTCCGCCAAACTTTACACTTGGCACCATTCAGCCAGGCAAGTACCGTTCTCCTGGCAACTGCCAAACTCAGACACGTCCATTGGATTGCCAGACAGAGAAGTGTGATTCGCCACTCCAGAGAATGCATCTCCACTGCTGTAGAGTCCAGTGGTGGCGTGCTTTACACTACGGCATCCAACGCTTTGCATTGCACTTGGTTATGTAAGGCTTGGATGAAACTGCTCGGCCATGGAAACCCATTCCATGAAGCTCTCTACACACTGTTGTTGTGCTAATCTGAAGGCCACACCAAGTTTGGAGGTCTTTAGCTATTGACTCTGCAGACAGTTGGCGACTTCTGCGCACTGTGCGCTTCAGCATTCGCTGACCCCACTCTGTCCTTTTACGTGGCCTACCACTTGGTGGCTGAGTTGCTGTTGTTCCCAGTTGCTTCCACTTTGTTATAATCCCACTAACAGTTGAGCGTGGAATATTTAGTAGCCAGGAAATTTCACGATTGGACTTATTGCACAGGTGGCAACCTATCATAGTACCACACGTGAATTCACTGAGCTCCTGAGAGCAACCCACTCTTTCACAAATGTTTGTAGAAGCAGTCTGCATGCCTAGGTGATTGATTTTATACACCTGTGGCCATGGAGGTGATTGGAACACCTGAATCCAATGATTTGGAGGGGGGGTCCCAATACTTTTGGCAATATAGTGTCTTTTTTTAGATTTAGTATGCATCAATCATGCTGGTTTCTGGTTGAAATAAGAAAGTAGGCATTCGTCAATGTTCCTGTAGTATTACCAAGTGGCTAGATGCTTTCCTTGTGATCTTGATCCTTTATCTTGTCATGTAATGGCATCACCCAGTTGAAAATAACTGGACATCCATAGATTCTCTTGGTGCAGCTCACACCTACCACTGCTGGCATAGAGAGTTGGGACAAGCATATTGTATATATGGATATCCATTGACTCTCTTGGTGAAGGCTATACCTACCACTGCTGGCATAGAGAGCTGGGACAAGTATACTGTTTATATGCTCAATCAGCCATAAAATTTCTGTGGCACCATCAGGTATATTTCTTTATTCCTATTTCCTATAGAAGGAGATGCTTTTCATCTGGGGAGCACACAGCAGTGAAAGGCCATTTCCCTTCCAATATATGATGATCGATCGGTAGCCATGGTTGTTCCACAAAGCAAGAAAATTTGCTGGAAGTTCTAACCCTTCTTAGTTCTACTAATAACAAATTCTTTTGTTGCCTTCTGTAAGATACAGAGCCTTATTTGCTATTGTGTGAATAGTAAAAAATGTACTTTTGTTGTGCTAGGTTGTTTTACAGGGCCACCCAAGGTCAAAATTTGAGCAATCAAATTCCATGCCCTGTTGGCTCTGGGTGTTTGATTGAAAAATTGACTTTTGTTGAGCTAGGTTGTTTTACAGGGCCACCCAAGGCCAGAATTTGAACAGCCAAAATGTATGCCCTGTTGACACTGGGTGGTGCCAATAAGGCCACCCAAGGATAAGAGTTGCACTTTAGATGCATGAAAAATCTTAGAACATAAAGCTCCTTTGGTCTGTCTTCTTTAATAAGTGTATAATTGGCTTCATAATTAAATAATCAGCGTTAATCATTTCAGTCCTGAAAATGTTGGCGCTAATCTATCTCCCGATCACACAAAATTGCGACACAACAAACATACTTTTTATACAACCCGGAACGAGGCTATTGTCAGAAGAGAGAATTTCTGAGTGGGAGGAGTAGGAGACATTAGCGCTGTCAGGATGACAAAGAGAACGCCATCTCTACACGACGGTAATAAGTGGGAAGGGTGGTCTACGCTTCCACCCCTCTCCTCAGGTGAAGAACTGAAATGATATTTAAACTAACAGGAGCTAAAGAAAATGAGCGCTGACAGCACCGGAGTCAGAAAAAATGATGGCATTTCCCTAAACACGGAGTATAAAATGGTAATTATCCACAGGGTATGACAGCTGGCACTTAGCAGAAGGGAGACAAGAAGAAGAAGTGAGGAGAAAGAGCAGGAATTTGTCGCCTTGTCTTAATTTTCATCTCTGAGAGAGAGAGAGAGAAAAAAAAATTATATATAAATATGAGGATTGCAAGATAGTTACAGAGCAGTTCACCACTGCTGGATGGAGATAAAAACTCACCCCGTGTCTATTGTACTTATAAACTATTATATTATCATGGTGGTTTATGAGCCCAGACCATTGTGTACTAAACAATTGATGGGAGAATGCAATAAAAATTTAATGAATCGCCGCAAACATAACCAGCTCTGAGTTCTGTAGGTTCTAGGCAGATCAATTTGCATGTTTACAGTAGGCAGAAAATTACCTCGAGTAGAAAGTATATGTAGAGGGCTGGTGAGGTGTAACTGGTGACAGTGGACAGATGGAAAGGTGTGGTGCAAAAACCCCAGGGTGGTCATACAAAGTTTCCTCCAAAATCTTTGAACGTTTTCCTCTCCAGAGCCGGACAGTCCTTTTAAAGTAAAGTCCCAAAAGAAAAGAGAAACACAAATGGTCCTCCAAAAGGTCAGACTCTAGAGGTACATCATGAAGCAGCCAATAAGTGTCCTAAAAATTTAATTTATTATATCCTGTTAACAAAAAAAGCAACAAATTTGCAGAACTCTGACCGCTACCTCAACTACAGTTGCAAGAAAAAGTATGTGAACCCCTTGGGATTACGTGGAGTTTTGCATGAATTGGGCATAAAATGTGCTCTGAACATCATCTAAGTCACAACAATAGAAGAACACAGTCTGCTGAATATAATACTACACAAACATTAGATGTTGCCATGGTTTAATTACACATAACAAGTAAACATTCACAGTGCAGGGAGGAAAAAGTATGTGAGGCCCTAGCTTAATGACTTCTCCCAGAGCTAATTGGAGCCAGGAGTGAGCCAACCTTGACTCCAATCAGTGTGATGATATTGGATGTGTTGCTGACAGCTGTCCTGCCCTTAAAAAACACACACCTGTTTTGGGTTTACTGGTTTCAAGAAGCACTGTCTGATGTGAACCATGCCTCGCAGAAAAGAGCTCTCAGAAGACCTACGATCAAGAATTGTTGACTTGCATGAAGCTGGAAAGGGTTACAAAAGTATCTCCAAAAGCCTTGATGTTCATGTGTCCACGGTAAGACAAACTGTCTACAAATGGAGAAAGTTTAGCACTGTTGCTACTCTCCCTAGGCGTGGTCGTCCTGTAAAAATGACTGCAAGAGTACAGCACAGAATGCTGCATGAGGTAAAGAAGAATCCCAGAGTGTCAGCTAAAGACCTACAGAAATCTCTGGCACATGCTAACATTTTTGTTGACACATCTACAATAAGGAAAACATTAAACAAGAATGGAGTACATGGGAGGACACCACGGAGGAAGCCATTGCTGTCCAAAAAGAATATTGCAGCACGTTTGAAGTTTGCAAAAGAGCACCTGGATGTTCCACAGCACTACTGGCAAAATATACTGTGGACAGATGAAACCAAGATTGAGTTGTTTGGGAAGAACACACAACACTATGTGTGGAGAAAAAAAGGCACAGCACACCAACATCAAAACCTCATCCCCACTGTAAAACATGGTGGAGGGAGCATCATGGATTGCGGCTGCTTTGCTGCCTCAGGGCTGGACGGATTGTTGTCATTGATGGGAAAATGAATTCCAGAGTTTATCAAGACATTTTTCAGGAAAACGTATGACCATCTGTCCGCCAGTTAAGTCCAAAGGTTCACATACTTTTTCCTCCCTGCACTGTGAATGTTTACATGTTATGTGCAATTAAACCATGGCAACATCTAATGTTTGTGTAGTATTATGTTTAGCAGACCGTGTTCTTCTATTGCTGTGACTTAGATGACGTTCAGAGCACATTGTATGCCCAATTCATGCAAAACTCCACGTAATCCCAAGGGGTTCACATACTTTTTCTTGCAACTGTACATGTGACCAACCATCTTCCATATGGTCATTTTACTAAATTTAGCCATGCTTACTGTGGGAAACTGCATTAAAAATTGTTCCATATTTCTGCTGGTGAACCTGCAGTGTTTTTAGTCATAGGCTTGCAAATCACAAAATCCAAAAATCTCTGGTAGTGGCGAATCCAAATTTTATTCCTAGTGCAGACATGTAAAGCCTCCACCAGCAGGTTTATCTAAGCCTGAGACTTCTACAAAGGCTTTTTAGAAAGTTCCAGACATAGGAAGGGCTGAAATCCCAAAACCAACATTTTACAGATTATTTCCAAAACTTCTCAACACACCTAACATGGGAACTGGCTCTGAAGGGCAGCTTAATTCCCCCAGGAAAGCTTATATACATAGGTTGGTTTTCATGGTTCCCCCATAGACACACAAAGACCTATTACTACTCTTACTTCGGGATTGGACTTGGAACCACCAGTAGACAAAGTCGTGAATACCATGCTCAGCACTCAAATTATTGTACCTTTTTGTAGAGGACATGGTATGGACACTGGATCTTGCAGTGCTTGGTGTATAAGCAAAATTTAAAATGGTGCACCTAGTTTCTGTTTACAAACTCTCTTTATCCCAGAACATTACAGACACAGATTCAGTCATGTACAAGCTACATTTTAACAGCTTTATTTCAACATATCCTGCCAGGAAGCAATCTTGTTTTTTAAGGAGACATTTCCAATATGGTGGTTTAAGAAAACCTCACTCTTTCATAATGTCTAGAGCTCAGGTGCTCACATGGATGGGTGTTCAATAGCTCTCTTGAAGAGTAACATCTCAATCCTATCTCCAAAAGACTCTTTGACACCAAAGTCCTTCCCAGCATGGATACTTACAGTGCTACAGTCTCCACCCAGTTACACTATGAGTTCTATCCCTTATCCCAAAAGGGAAACCACTACGTCATAAATCACCTGTTTGTTAGATGTGTCTTGTACTCTGCTCCCCTCACTCCTGAAGAACTCTTACTTTGTTGGGGAACAGTCCAACCTTCCTTTGGAGGTTGGCCATATAGACCTCCAACTCTGCCTTACATACTTGCTGTTGTCCTCTCTGCTGTCCCATGAAGGGACCTACCTCTTCCCCAGGATGGCAGCCTGGAGCCTAATGCAAGTCTCCTCCGTAGGGTTCCTTTTGGTGTCCAGAATACAGCAGCGGTCATACTTTGCTCTGTGAATTGATTGATTTTTGGGACACAGTCCCTCCTGGCATCATTCACTGTCAGACTGCAGGGGTGGCGTCAACATGCCAGAACCCACACCCTCTTCTCTGTAACCAGGGCCATCTTAATACATTCATGGTTCCCTGGGCAAAATAATGCACTGGGGCCCCTACCGACCTGCCCTAATTTGCTCACCTACTCTCAAGAATTCAAGTATAAAACAGTTGATAGAATGAAATATATATTTACTAGTACTTTCAAGCAGGGCAAAGTACAGGGGGACAGCAGGACACATTTCAGGGGGATTAAGAGTGCACAGTACAGAGGGGGTCGGCATGGCACAGTATTTTGGGATCTGCTCTGGCCCTCCTCTCCATCTCAGACACTTACATCAAATACGATGGACAGGAGAGGAGGACCAGTCGATCTTAAACTGTACACATCCCGCCTAGACAGGCAGTGGCAGTAAAATGCTCCACCTCCAGAGAATTTCCCTGAATAAATGCACAGCCCTGGAAACTGCCATGGGGAAGGTAGAGGGAAGAAGATTTCATTCTGGAATGTAGAGTTAGCCCACTGCAGGCTGCTGCTGTCGCCGTGGCTGAGAATCCAGGATGCTGCCCAGTACAAGGGCATCTCGGGACAGCTTAGTAAAATGCCTGTGATTGTTCCAGCAGAGTATGAATATGTGATGCAAGATTGTAATGGGCCCAGGCATGTCCATGCGTTAAGATGGCTCTGCCCATAACAACTTAACAATTTGTTGCTGCAGTACATTTTAACCTCCCTGGCGGTATGATTATTTCAGATTTTTGGTGCTGAAAGCGGTACCATTATTTTGCATGGAAATTTGTCGTTTTATATTGTAGGCCTGTAATTTTTAGGAATAACTCACTGAAATCTGTCCGAACAAGAGTCTAGTAAACATCCCGAGTATGATAAAACTTGAAACACGAAATCATAAATTATAATTTAATAAATAATCATAAAAAATAATAATATAATAATAAATTTAATTCAATAATATAATCAAACCAAAAACACTGAAATGTGAAATAGAGCGCCAAGTTCGCACATCGCTGAGCAAAGTCGCAGAATCATTTTCAGCGTCTGATGAGGAATTTCCCCCACGAATCATTATCACTCAATTCTGCAAGTGGTTCTGATTTACTATCGCTGTTCTCTAGCCGGTCTAAAACCGCGTCTGACCTAAAGGGACGCTTTTTGGACGCCATGGACGTTTCTCAGTTTCCAGGCAGAAAGAACAGTCAAAATGCAGACAGGAGACAGGACAAAGCACTCGGGACAAAATGTATGTGAAATGGTTTGAAACAGCAATGTTTTACTATGTGATTTTAGTGATTTTAGTGAATATCACTTTTTGTCATTTTCAAATTTCCCGCCTTTCCGTCCCCCGTACATCCCGACGCTCGCAGGGAACAGAACCCAGATGGCAGATGCCGGCATCCGCCGGATTACATTGCCGGGGATGCTGCAGGAGGGACATAGCGGGACAAGGTAAGTGATTGAGGGATCCCGGAGCAACGCTACAGTGTATTCCCGAGTGTAGCTCGGGGGGGTTACCGCTTGTGGTACTGAAACTTTACCCCGAGCTACACTCGGTAATACCGCCAGGGAGGTTACTTGGAAGCCATATTTCTACTCTAAAGCATAGGTCTGCTTTAACACTCCCTTATAAATGGCCTCATATGGCTCCTTGTCTAACAGTCTTTGGTGATATGTATCTCCCACTAAAATGTCAAGTTATTGTACCACCCAACAGTTTCTTACTATGTGGCAGCTCTCTCCGGATGCCAACATTAAAAGTAGATTTGGATAGGGTTGAGGTAACAAATTCCGCAGAGCAAGTCTAGTTGCAGGGACTAGTTGACTCCAAACTGGGATGCGAATTGCACCTCTCCGCTACACCCACCGGAAAGGGGAAAATCAATCTTCATCCATTTCTGTGCTGGACTAACGCAGCTTTCTGCCAAGAAAAGTGCACCATGTACCAAGACCGGTCTGACATTACCCTAATGGTTTGAGGTATGAATCCACGACGTTTAAATCTTGAAGAGTGGAGGCAGAAGTCTATAGTTTGACATATTGATATATATATTAGAAAAAGAGAGAGAAGCCAAACAGCCTAACAGTGAAAAATGACTTTTTAAAAACACGTAAGTGATTTATGACACAGTCATTGAGTTACCAAACCTTTTCCTTTTCTCTCTCCTTTTTTTCCACTCCCTGGAAGTAGGCAATCCATCTATTTTAATGCAATAACAATAGCTTACAAGAGTAATTTACTGTGGCTATTCCACGATGCATAATTACTCGATAAAACATATGTAGAGGACCATTTATACTCTCCCTGCAATCAGAAAAATGTATCGGGAATCTACGTTTTGCCATTTGAAGGACACACGGATCAGAGGTCTGGACGGGGCCATTCTGAAGCTTCAATATTTCTCTTTATCACTGATGTGATCATTTACAGAATAATTTATTTAGTTATGGTGGGACTTCTCACTTTTCTGTTCCATGTTATAAATGGCTCCTTGAGGTATGGCCAAAGTAAGCTCTGGCTGATGGATGGCAAGAGGCTAAAACATGCTTCAGAATCTTGTGAAGTGAATATGCAGATATGCTATGGGATGTTGCGTGTTTCTGCCCACATTTTCAGAGGTGCAGCAAAATACACAGTGCCTTTGTGATGTCATTATTTCCTAATGGCACTCCAAAAGCAGTGTGATTTTGGTGTGTTTGTCGCACAACAAAATGTGCTAAAACGCATATTACCAAATGAGCTTGGCTCAGTGGCAAAATTTGGTATATGAGCTTCTTTGCCATGTTCACCATGTGAGAGGCAGTTCTTTCAAGTTAATAGGCTGTAGTGCTAAAATGCGCCTATGCGCACATCGCAAAACGCAACACGTCGCTATACTCAGATGTGAAAGTAGCCTTACCAAAAAAAAAAATTATTTGTCTATTTAAACTGATATTAACCATTTCAATACCGGGCAATTTTCCCCCTTCCTGCCCAGGCCATTTTTCACGTTCTCGCGCTCTCACACTTTGAATGACAATTGCGCGGTCATACAACATTGTACCCAAACTAAAATTTTATCATTTTCTTCGCACAACTAGAGCTTTCTTTTGGTGGTATTTATTCAACACTGGGGTATTTATTTTTTGCTAAATTAACAAAAAGTAGACTGAAAAGTTTGAAAAAAAAACACGTTTGCTTTGTTTCTGTTATAAAAGTTTGCAAATAAATAATTGTTCTTCATAAATTTAGGCCGAGATGTATTCTGCTACATGTCTTTGGTGAAAATAACCCAAATTAGGATGTATTATTTAGTTTGTAGGAAAGTTATAGAGTTCACAAACTATGGTATAGATCTGAAAATTGATCAATCCTGAAGTACTGACAGCCAATCTAATTTCTTGAGGTCCGAGAATGTCAGAACAGTATAGATATCCCCGTTATGTCAGGACAGTACAGATATCCCCGTTATGTCAGGACAGTACAGATATCCCCCAAATGTCAGAACAGTACAGATATCCCCCAAATGTCAGGACAGTACAGATATCCCCCAAATGTCAGAACAGTACAGATATCCCCCAAATGTCAGGAGACTACAGATATCCCCCAAATGTCAGAACAGTACAGATATCCCCCAAATGTCAGGACAGTACAGATATCCCCCAAATGTCAGGACAGTACAGATATCCCCCAAATGTCAGAACAGTACAGATATCCCCAAATGTCAGGACAGTACAGATATCCCCCAAATGTCAGGACAGTACAGATATCCCCCAAATGTCAGAACAATACAGATATCCCCAAATGTCAGAACAGTACAGATATCCCCCAAATGTCAGCACAGTACAGATATCCCCCAAATGTCAGAACAGTACAGATATCCCCCAAATGTCAGAACAGTACAGATATCCCCCAAATGTCAGGACAGTGCAGATATCCCCCAAATGTCAGAACAGTACAGATATCCCCCAAATGTCAGCACAGTACAGATATCCCCCAAATGTCAGAACAGTACAGATATCCCCCAAATGTCAGGACAGTACAGATATCCCCCAAATGTCAGAACAGTACAGATATCCCCCAAATGTCAGGACAGTACAGATATCCCCCAAATGTCAGAACAGTACAGATATCCCCCAAATGTCAGGACAGTACAGATATCCCCCAAATGTCAGGTCAGTACAGATATCCCCCAAATGACCCCTTTTTGTAAAGTAGACAGTCCGCCGTACTTCATAAGAGGCATGGCGAGTTTTTTGAAGTTGTATTTTTGTTTTCATAATTTTTCGGAAAATGAAAAAATTAAAAAAATTATTTTCACTTTTTTTTTACATACTGTCACCAGTGCAGTACAGCGTCATCATATAACTGGCATGGCGATGAAAAGGGATGCTGACTGGTGACAGTATGAAAAAAAAAAAAATATATATATTTTTTTATTTTTTTTATTATTTTAAATTTTTTATTACTTTTTTTTAAGATTTTTTTTTCATATTTTACTATGACTAAAGTAGTACAATGTTACCATAGTAACATTGTACTACTTTGGGGAAGTGATCATTTTTTTTTTTTTTACACAATTTGCTTATAGCAAAGAATTACTTTGCTATAAGCAAGCATTTACCTGAATGAAATCGATTAATTCAGGTTTTTTTTTTGTTTGTTTTTTGTTTTTTTTTGTGCTTAGCTGTGATTTGGCCACAGCTAATCACATGACATGTGCATGTGATTAGCTGTGACCATTCACAGCTAGGCACTAGTATACAACGGATGGCATGAATGAAGCCAACCATTGTATACAACTGTCATGTGTCCTGCTGTGATTGGTCACAGCAGGTCACATGGTACCGGCAACGGGAGCCTGTACTCAGATCTGTCATTGGCCTTGTCCGAGGTACACGGCCGGTGACAGATCGCGCCGCTGCACGGCTCTGCAACCGCGCGAACTGCGCATGTGCGGGAGCACGCCAAATGGCGTGCACCCGGAAAGGTAATGCATTTTTGCAGCTGCCAAATGGCTACAGGCCGGGCGGCTAATGGTTAAAGTTTCAATTATTTAAAAAAAAAAAAAAAAAAGTCATACTTACCTGCTCTGTGCAACGTTTTTGCACAGAGAAGTGCTGTTCCGCTTCTTTTTAGTTCCCCTGTCGGCGCTCCTAGCTCCTCCCCCTTGACCAGCGGCCCCAATAACAAGCTGCCTGCAATGTGGGCTCTCAATGTACACCAACTAGGGCTCCAACAAGTACGCAGAGTTGAGTTGATTTATTTTCCTTATTTTGCGATGGTATTAATTGGGACATTTACATCTGTATATTCATCTCCTAGTTAAACCCTATTCCCAGACAACTGAGAATCCAATAGTGAATTAGCCCAAATTCTTGATACTCTACTACAGCTCATTTTTGGGAAAAATATCTCAGTGTCCAGCAGCTGTATACACTTACTGTTATCTCTTTTGTGCTTGCAGCATTTCTTTTGCTCTGATCTCAATTTAATCAAAAATTTGGTTCACCTTAAACTGTGTGAATACATTGTGTTCCAAGGCCAGGGATTCTCCTAGTCAAGGTTTTATGGTGTGTCAGCAGGGGTTGTGTTTCCAAATCAGGCTCTGAACAGACAGGGAACCCCAAAATACTCAGCGGCTCTTAAGGGGGCAGCGCTACAAGCATCTTATGTGCAGCAGACCCAGGTCCCTCCTGGAAGTGGCCTGGCCACCTTTTGGCAATCGCTGAATGCCAAATTGAATATGTAACATGGGAGGTAAAGGAGAAGCTCTTTATTTTAATGTTTTACACATTCCAATTATTTTACACTGGAATATGTAGATTACTGAATAAAATGTAATTATTTTACACAAGGTCCTCATTGTAGAAGCTGTTTGCAATGGGGGCTCTCAATGTGCACCAACTAGGGCTCCAACAAGTACGCAGAGTTGAGTTGATTTATTTTCCTTATTTTGCGATGGTATTAATTGAGACATTTACATCTGTATATTCATCTCCTAGTTAAACCCTATTCCCAGACAACTGAGAATCCAATAGTGAATTAGCCCAAATTCTTGATACTCTACTGCAGCTCATTTTTGGGAAAGATATCTCAGTGTCCAGCAGCTGTATACACTTACTGTTATCTCTTTTGTGCTTGCAGCATTTCTTTTTCTCTGTTCTCAATTTAATCAAAATTTTGGTTCACCTTAAACTATGTGAATACATTGTGTTCCAAGGCCAGGGGATTCTCCTAGTCAAGGTTTTATGGTGTTATGGACCACCTGGTGTACTCTAGCAGTCCACAGGACAGGATTCCCCAGGGCGCGGAGTCTAAGCCCCACTCCGCTTTTTCACCAGAGCCCCTGATGGTGGGGATGGGCTTGCAGCGGACAGTGACCAGGTCACGGCCCCTGAGTACACCCACCTGAGGTAGAGGAATCACCAGAGGTAATGACAGGTGGAGAGCCTGGTGTGAAGAGGCAGACAGGTCTGGAGAATAGCAACTATTGTGCGGGTCAGATGGATGGCTGAGCAATAGCGTGGTCAGACGGGCCGGGTCGGTAACGGGCGGACAGCGTGGGACAAGACAGCAGGCACAGAGGAATCAGGTCACTCGTCGGGTCTGGTAACAGAAGTTCAGATCAGAAGGGATATTCAGAAGAGTAGTCAAACGAGCCAGAGGGTCAGGGCAGGAGAATATCAGCAAGGTCAGGTTCAAGCAAAGGTCAGCAACAGTCAGGAATCAACTCACAGATCACAGGAACAAGATCAGACCATACGGCAACTTGTGTCTGTGCAGGGCTGGTTTAGGTAGCCCGCCCTGCGCCTGACAGGCGCAGCCTAGGTCCTAGTGCCTGCCCAGCGCCGTCATAGGCGACGGGTGCGCCTGGGTCCTAGTGCCCTGCTGCCTGCATGTCTTGACAGACACCTAAGCATGTGCAGACCCATGGGTCGTGTTGGTCCCTGACATTTGGTGTGTCAGCAGGGGTTGTGTTTCCAAATCAGGCTCAGAACAGACAGGGAACCCAAAAATACTCAGCGGCTCTTAAGGGGGCAGCGCTACAAGCATCTTATGGGCAGCAGACCCAGGTCCCTACTGGAAGTGGCCTGGCCACCTTTTGGCAACCTCTGAATGTCAAATTGAATATGTAACATGGGAGGTAAAGGAGAAGCTCTTTATGTTAATGTTTTACACATTCCAATTATTTTACAGTGTAATATGTAGATTACTGAATGAGAATGTAATTATTTTACACGAGGTCCTCATTGTAGAAGCTGGAATTATCCTACAAGCCTAACGAATCAGCAGCACCACCTACCCCACACGCAGCGCTGCCTTTAACAGGGTAATTTCCGCTGATTGATGTTTTCTTCTTCTTAAACTACAGGCTTAGCATATGTATTATTAATTAGTCTTCAAATAAATGAGAACATTGTGATCTGAAGCTTGAAATAGATTTTACTGGATTTATTTTATTCTGACATTATTTAAAACACTGAGCCATGTAACGTCTTCTCCAGGAGCGCTTTCAGCCTCACTGTGTGACATCCTAAAAAAAAAAAAGAGTAATGGCTTAGGAGTAATAATGGTGACAACTGCATAATTATTCTCTGGGAGCTGCAGTGACTTGTACATCACTGTGAGCTGGGCTGGGACAAAGGGTGGGCAGGAGGGTCAGTCACCCAGGGCACAGAGGTAGGGGAAGGTACCCCCTCACCCATGAAAGTTCTAGATGTGTGGCAACCAGCGGGGTGCAGCTTCATGTCTGCTCTGACAGCTACTGCTTGTCATGCTTTGCTCCAATATACCCTCCCTCCACCCTATCTGCCCACTGCTGACACAAAAATATGCATATGCAACTACCTTCTAGCCACAGGGAAGCAAGTGATTGGCCGTGTATGAGCAGTGCACAGTTCATGTCAAACATCAACAACTGAAGCAAGGGAGCAAAGAATGGACACAACATGTGCTGGACAAACCTGTCCTGGTACTGACTGTGAGTGTGACATATTCTTTCCCTAGAGAGCAGTGACATCACTAAGAATGCAGCCTATCAATTCACTAGAGAGCGGTGACATCACTGAGAATGCAGCCTATCCATTCACTAGACACCAGTGACATCACTGAGAATGCAGCCTATCCATTCACTAGAGACCAGTGACATCACTGAGAATGCAGCCTATCCATTCACTAGAGACCAGTGACATCACTGAGAATGCAGCCTATCCATTCACTAGAGAGCGGTGACATCACTGGGAATGCAGCCTATCCATTCACTAGAGAACGGTGACATCCCTGAGAATGCAGCCTATCCATTCACTGGAGACCGGTGACATCACCAAGAAGGTAGCCTATCCATTCACTGGAGACCGGTGACATCACCAAGAAGGTAGCCTATCCATTCACTAGAGACCGGACACATCACCAAGAAGGTAGCCTATCCATTCACTGGAGACCGGTGACATCACCAAGAAGGTAGCCTATCCATTCACTGGAGACCGGTGACATCACCAAGAAGGTAGCCTATCCATTCACTGGAGACCAGTGACATCTCTATGACATCATAACTATTCCTTCATTTCCTCTTTCGGCCCCATATTACCGTGATCCGAGCTCACGAGTGTCCATTTTACTAAATGCAGGCTAGCGAGGAATGCTTTAATAGTTATTGAAATAATTGCCATAATGAAAATGAAGAGCGCACAAAAAAATTCTCTTGGAAATGTAATTTCTAAATAAGTTTCAAATGAGCAGATTTGGCACCGGGTCTCATGTTTTTATTTAAGGAGTGTTCAGCTAAGGCGCAGGCGGTGCATGTTTACCTGTGATCTCCATTTAACAATAGCTAAGGATAAATTGGCAGCTTTCTCAGCTATCAAGAAACAGATGTAGAATGTTGAATGTGAAGTCAGCTGGAACTGCGAGAAGATGAGCATATTGCAAGAGAACACAAAGAGCTAAATATATAGGAGCCCCAATAGGTGCACTTCCAGAAATCTGCAAAACTAAATAAAAACTATATTCGGAAAAACAGTGTGCCACTTAACTGCACAAAACACAGACTCCGAAATGTGACAGTATAAGAAAAAAAAAAAAAATCTGGCAATGTTACAAAAACGGAAATATTTTCTCTGCCTCTGATATTTTGTTTGATTAAAAAAAGCAGTTTGTATGGCGGTGACGGATATTTATGTGCGAGTTTCGGGTTCAGATCAAAACCAACTCTGTTAAGAACGAAGAAGGAATAGTGAGCAACATGATCAGAAATAAAAATGCTTTTCTTTAGTAGAGAAAGGCAAAAATCCCTGGCAGATTGTATTTCTGTCGGGGTCCCTGTTGCAGATTTCTCTTCGCTTCCTGTCTGGTGAAACCACTACCGTGTTTCCCCGAAAATAAAACATCCTCCGAAAATAAGACCTACTTACAGGTTTCCTTCTGGGTGAAATATAAGGCATCCCCCCGAAAATAAGGCCCCCCTAGGCTCTGTCTCAGAATGAAAATGAATTTACCGTAAACTGGTTGCTAGGGCCTCCCCGACTGGCGTCTAGCAACCAGTGACGTTACGCGGAGTCCTGGCGTCACTGCTGTGTGGAGGCGGAGCGGAGGTCGGAGTGAGCGGTGAACGCGGGGCGGGAGAGAGGAGGAGACTTTCGCAGATGCGTGTAGAAGAACAGGAGGATCAGAGCGGACGGGACGCGGCGAAGGTGGTGAGTGCTGGTCTGTCTCTGGTGACACTGCCTGTTATGATGATTGTTATGATGATGTTCCAGAAGATGATGACATGATTGTCATTGAATAAATGAGTTAATTCTTGATACTGTAGGATTCACAGTTTGTCTGGTTGTGTTGACAACTACCGTACTACCGTACCGTATACAGGTAATAAATTTCCTTTATTTTCATTTAACAATAAATGTGTACCGTATTCTTCTTCATGGAAAAATAAGACATCCCCTGAAAAGAAGACCTAGCGCATCTTTGGGAGCAAAAATTAATAAAAGACACTGTCTTATTTTCGGGGAAACACGGTATTAGCGAAAAAGGATGTCAGGGGAAATCTTTCTAATAGAATTCTGGACAGGAGTAAAACCTGGCAGGGGTTCTAAACCTTCCATCCTATCTAAATAAATTAAAAAAAAATAACTGGACATGCACCATAACAACTTCTAATCTCAACCCTGCACGCCCCCTATGGAGCAGAACAGTTTTTACATTTCTGCAATGGATTCTGTGCTTTCGGCAATAGCCTCGTCATCACTTGGTATTAAAGTGATATTAACCTCCCTGGCGGTAATCCCAAGTGTAGCTCGGGGTAAAGTTTCAGTACCAGAAGCGGTAACCTCAAGCTACACTCGGGCTTACCATGCGACGCTGCTCCGGGGTCCCTCGATCACTTACCTTGTCCCTCCTGCAGTGTCCCCTGTAATGTCCTCCGGCGGATGCTGGCATCTGTCATCTGGGTTCCGTCCCCTGTGAGCGTCAGGACGTACGGGGGACGGAATGGCGGGAAATTTGAAAATGACAAAAAGTGACATTCACTATATCTCAACCCTATCCAAATCTACTTTTAATGTTGGCATCCGGAGAGAGCTGCCACATAGCAAGAAACTGCTGGGTGGTACAATAACTTGACATTTTAGTGGGAGATACATATCACCAAAGACTGTTAGAGAAGGAGCCATATGAGGCCATTTATAAGGGAGTGTTAAAGCAGACCTATGCTTTAGAATAGAAATATGGCTTCCAAGTAGCCTCCCTGGCGGTATTCCCGAGTGTAGCTCGGGGTAAAGTTTCAGCACCACAAGCGGTAACCCTGAGCTACACTCAGGCTTACCATGCGGCGCTGCTCCGCAATCACTTACCTTGTCCTGAGCTCCCGCGATGTCCCTCCTGCAGTGTCCCCAGCAATATAATCCGGCGGATGCCGGCATCTGTCTTCCGGGTTCCGTTCCCTGCGGCGTCGGGACGTACGGGGGACGGAACGGCAGGAAATTTGAAAATGACAAGAAGTGACATTCACTAAATTCACTAAAATCACATAGTATTACATTCCTGTATCAAACCATTTCACATACATTTTGTCCCGAGTGCTTTGTCCGGCGCCCTGCCTGCATTTTTACTGTTTTTTCTGCCTGGAAACTGAGAAACGTCCATGGCGTCCAAAAAGCGTCCCTTTAGGTCAAAAGCGGTTTTAGACCGGCTAGAGAACAGCGATAGTAAATCAGAACCACTTGCAGAATTGAGTGATAATGATTTGTGGGGGAAATTCCTCATCAGACACTGAAAACGATTCTGCGACTTTGCTCAGTGATGTGCAAACTTGGCGCTCTATTTCACATTTCAGTGTTTTTGGTTTGATTATATTATTGAATTAAATTTATTATTATTATATTATTATTTTTTATGATTATTTATTAAATTATAAATTATGATTTCATGTTTCAAATTTTATCATCCCCGGGATGTTTACTAGACTCTTGTTCAGACAGATTTCAGTGAGTTATTCCTAAAAATGACAAGCCTACAATAAAAAAAATACATATTTCCATGCAAAAAAATGTACCACTTTGAGCATAGAAATACTGACATAATCAGACCTCTAGGGAGGTTACATATTTTTTTTTTTTTGCAAATAATAGACATATTATACTTACCTGCTCTTTGTAGTGGTTTTGTACGAGCAGCCCTGATCTTTCTCTTCTTGGGTCCCCGGCCCCTCCTTCCTGTTGAGTGCCCCCAGAGCAAACAGCTTGCTATGGGAGCACCCAAGCAGGCTCGCTCCCAAGCCACTGCTCTGCATGTCTATTCAAACACAGAGCCACAGTTCGGCCCCACCCCCTCTCCCTCCTTATTGGCTCTTTTGCTGTGATTGACAGCAGCAGGCACCAATGGCTCCCACAGCTATCTCTACCAATGAGAAGGGAGAGTTCCCGGAGCCGAGGGTTTCTTGCACATCACTGGATTGTGATGGGGCTCTGGTAAGTATTGGAGGTGCTACTGTACATAGAAGGTTTTTAACTTCATACATAAAATGAATGAAGGTAAAAAACCTTGAGCCTTTACAACCACTTTATACCTAAAACCAAAAAATGCAATATATTGCAGTTTACCAAAAATACTATATATATATATATATATATATATAAAAATATATATATATATATTGTATCCATTAAAAATAAGTATATATTTGTATACAGCTATCATAAGTACATAAGTCTATCTTGATCCTACTTGATCTGCCTGTCTTGATCCTACTTGATCCTTCATTTTTCTGTAAACCCCATGAACTAGAACAATCATACTGGGTGGTGGTATAGCAACGTTTTGGGCTGAGGCTCATGGTGTCTAGGTGAGCAGAAAGAAATGCTTTTCAGTGTGCTGAAGCTTTTTCATGGACTGAGTATGGAGTGAGGGTACCTTTCTCACATCTTTCCAAATTAACTGGCCAAGTGTTCCCATGTCTTCCCATACCATGAGTCAGAACCTTACCACGAGACGTTAGGCTCAACAGCCAATTTAGGCATTGGAGCCTTAATCCTCAACCATGGAAGTCCATGACCAGTCAACAAGGTTGACATTCTATTTCTCAGCCACAGTTTCCAGAGACACTCTGAGGTTTCTATGCTCCCCAATCAACTTGGCCAACAGCAGGGGATACCAGAGGTTAACCTCTCAGGTCTCTGTCCAGCCCCTTCTTCTCCAGACAGGTTGCCACAATTAGGCAACAAACAAAGTTCTTAATGCATCTTCGCTCCCCCACCCCTTTAGTAAGAAGAAGTTGCACCAAGTTACTGTTACTTAAGTAGAAAATCTTTACTAAATAAAACATTTCCTAGACAATAACGATCTAGGTCCAAACTACAAGTTCTGCAAGGTCAACTACAAGGTCTTCTGCTCCATTCATAAGAGAACCAGTCCATTCTGCCACAAAGGTGAGACAAAGTCCCTGGAAACTCACATTTTAGTCACCTAATCTCATTCCCCAAGAAGAATTCCTCCTCCAAATTATTTGCTACACCACAACCAACAAAACTGCTACCACCCACCCTTATATATCTACCCAATCTGGGAATGCTGAATGATGGCAGCATTTCTAGGATGACAACCAGGCATGACCTCTCTTTAAAGGCCCAATACTTTCTTCCTCTTTTTTTTTTCTCCAAGCCTTTCTCAGTTTCCAAAAACCACTCTCTCCACCTGTCAGGCACCCACTTTTTCCTATAGTTGCTTACACAATGCCCTACACACAGCTCTGGGAAGAGGGATCAAGGGCCATGAAAATGTTGCTATGGGGTCCCATGTTTTGTAGTTACACCCCAATCCAGACCCATATGAGCATACTGAACAAGTGAGCATGTGCATGAGTAAGCAGCTGCATTGGATAACACAAGTATCTAATGAAGATACCAATTATGTAGACGACACCAAACACAATAAAAATGTCAATCTCTCTGCAACTAGGCTAAAAATCACTAGACTAACTACAACACAGACAAACAAGGTCCACTTTAAGGTAATCACCTTAGCTAAAATGAAAAAAAAATATATATTGTTTCATGGCATCTGAATTCATACACAAAAAAACTAAAGGGTGTTTATTTGTATTATCTGTCCAGAGTTTTTCTTTAATGCTTTGACAACTGACTGTGGGTGACCTAGAGGATTAAACAGCTTCAAACTTCTATTTGCGTTTGGTCTACTTTTCCCTCGAGCAATTTTTCATAATAAATCTTGGCAAAAACAAGGGCCATTTGTTTCCCAACAGCTCTTGCAGGAACATAGGAAAGCCCCAGATGGCCGATCGGGTCCTGGCAGCGAGAACTGACGATGGAGGCCAGAACCTGGATATTGTCGTCAGGCCTGGGGTTTGTAAATAATGATCACAGAATATTAAATTCACCAAGTACATCTTAACAGTGAATTCCAATTCATACCACAAAGCATCCAGTTCAGACCCAGACCTACGATCAAGGACCAGTCGTGGCACTGTGCCGAAAATTAGCTCTTCTGTTGCTATTGTAAATGATCAGAATTCTTTTACCTTAATTAAATGTTTTGTTATTAATTTTAGTCCATATTTGTATGGTGTACCCTGCAAATGAGCAAATACATGATTTGGCCGAACGTTTCTGCAAATGTGACCATCACGTTTATAAGCGCTTGTTGGACATCCCCTTCCAAATTAATTTCCATTAATATGGAGTCGCCCTCCCTCCTTCCTTCCCCAACAGCCTTCACTCTTCTAAGAGTACTTTCCACAAGATTTTATAGTGTTTCCATTGAAAATTGTGTGCAGTAAGCTAGAAGAACATTTGTGAGGTCAGATACTAAGGTGGGAGGAGAAGATCTGGCTCCAGTTTATCTCAATGGTGTTCAGTAGGGTGGAGGTCAGGACTCTTCCCAGGCCACTTGAGTTCCTCTACACCAAACCAGCCAAACCATGTTTTTCTGGAGCTGATTTTGTGCACGGTGGCATTATCATGGTAGAACAAAAAAAAACCCTTACCCAAAAGGTTGAAAGTGCAAAGCTGTATACTGTAAATGTCTTTGTATGTTGTAGCATTAAGGGTACCCTTTACTGTCAGCACTCCTATTAATCCCAAAGGTGATCATTAGGGTTGGGGTCAGGGCACTCAAATTCCCATGTGCCAAACTTGTTATACCATGTCTTGTGTTTGCACAACTGAACTCAGTAATATGGAGAGGTGTCTACATACGTTACATGTAGTATATGTGAATTCACCCTTGGACTCACAAAAGTGACCTATCAGCCAATGCCCTTAGTCTCTGATATCACAAAGGCTTCATTTTTCACAAGGAGGCCATTGGAAAGTCAAAACTAAAGGTCAAGTGAAAACCCACTGAGTATTATGAATGCACCTGCCAATTTTAAAATAATGGGTGGGGTAATATTCACTATGGGGTTGATTTAATAAAACCAGATTTTCACGCTCCAGCTTTAGTAAATCAACCCCTATAAAAGTAAAACTTAGTGGATACCTCGCCAAATTTATGAGTGAAGGTGCACAATGCTAAGTCCATAAAGACATGATTTGACTAGTTTGGTGTAGAAGAACTTGAGTGTAGACATGTGCAGAGTGCAAAAAATGTGTTTAGTTTAGTTTTGGGTATATTTGTTATGTTACTGAGGAATAGCTGGTTGCTAAGGAGCAGGCCTGCAATACGGCCGCCACATCCTTAACAACTAATGACTCATCAGCTGTCAGCAGGGTTCCCCGCTGACAGCTGAATGTTAAAAAAAAAATTGCCAGCAATTAAAGAATCTGAAAAAAAAACTGTGTGGGGATCCCCTCCAGGCCCTTTAGATCTGCTATGGATTTTAAGGGGAACCCCATGCCAAAATTAAGAAAAAAAATGGCATGGGGTCCTGCCCAAAATCAGTCTCTTATCCGAGTATGCGGTCCGGCAGGCCAGGAAAGGGGGGGGGGGATTGATTTACATTGTATCTACTCCGGGGGACATCTAATTTATGTATTTTGTTTTTTAATAAATAAATAAAAACTGTTGTTGTGTTTTTACTCACTTTTTATGCTTTTTTGGTGCGTGAATAGGGGTATGTACCCCATACCCATTCACAAGGGGGGGCCGGATCTGGGGGACCCCTTGTTCCAATATGTCACCCCCGCACCCCCCACAACCATTGGGCCAGGGTTATGGGGAAGAGGCCCTTGTCCTCATCAACATGGGGACAAGATGCTTTAGGGCGTATCCCCAAGGCACATCCCCCTATGTTGGGGGCATGTTGTCTGGCATTGTTCAGGAGAGGAGGAGGTGCTCACCCCCCCCCCCCCTTTCCTGGCCTGCCAGGCTGCATGCTCAGAAAAGGGTCTGGTATGAATTTTGGGGGGACCCCCACCATTTTTTTTTATTTTGGCATGGGGTTCCCCTTAAAATCCATACTAGAGGAAAAGGAATTGATATGGATTGGGATGAATCCCCACACAGTTTTTTTTCTCATTTTTTAATTGCCAATACTTTTTTTGTTTACATTCAGCTGTCAGCGAGAAACCTGCTGACAGCTGATAAGTTATTGAGAAACCTACCGACAGCTGATAAGTCACCGGTCATCAAGGATATGGCAACCAACTTGCCAGCCCGCTCCTTAGCAACCAGCTATTCAAATAGAATTCAGATCATTGATCAATTTTCAACCGATAGAAATTGTTCTGAAAATTTAGAATTAGTTAGATAACAAATATAGAAAACAAAGCTAAACAATTTTTAACAAAACGCGTTACTATTTCTTTTGGGGATTCAGATACATTTGAATTTCCAAATAACCAAAAGTTTGTTCAAATTTATATTCAGACTGAAAAGAATTGCACATGTCTACTTAAGTGTCCTGCACCGAACCCTGATATCAACTCTGATGATCATCATCCATAAACACATGGTTTGGTGTGGAACTTGAATGGCCTGTACTGAGCCCTGACCTCAACCCTACTGAACTCCTTTCAGGTGAATTGAAAGGTCTTTTAATCCAACACCATTACCTAACCTCACAAATGCTCTTTTTGCTTAATGGACACAAATTCCGACAGGCACACTCTAAAATCTAGTGGCAGGCCTTCCTAGAAGAGTAGAGGCTGGTATAGCCACAAGAAGGAAGAGAAAAGAAGGGGGCTGTCAATACAATATAGGGTAAAGCTTTGGAACCCTCAAGGGCCCGTGCTTAAATATTTCTTCAATCCTCTGGGATGATGCTGTACTTGCATGAGTCATTTAAAGTGTGTCTAAAACCAAATAACTTTTTGGTTTTATTTTGAATAACGTAGCAAAGTGTTAGAAATTCTGGACTGTGACTGGTGACTGTCAAGGTCCTACCTTTTCCCAGAGGTTGTGCTGCTCCATGTGCTGGCATCCATCTTGGGTTTCTGCAAAGAGCATGGTGGGAGTCTTTTATGCCTTCAAGCCTCTGAGGTCCATCCCCCAGAGGGGTGTGGTTGATTACATATAAGTCTGTTGTCCACACATGCCCTTTGCATTCGTGTCTTGTGTGTTAGTGTTGCAACAGCTCTGTGTATACTCTCGTGACTCTCCTGGAATCTGACTCAGCTTGTGACTAGACCATTCTCTGCGTTTTCCTTTGATCTGACCTCCCGTTGCTGAACCCGGCCTGTGACCTGTGATTCTTGTCTACTGTTCTGTACCGTTTGTCCCGTTGCTGTCGACCCGGCCTTCCCGACTACGCTACTGTCTGATCTGACTCCTACCAGCTACACGCCATTGGAGGCGGCCATTACCGCAGCTGGGGTGTCTCGGGGGCCGCGACCTGGTTCCTGGCTGCGTCAAGTCCATCCCCACCATCAGGGGCCCTGGTGAAGGGCAGCCTGGGACTTAGAATCCACGCCCTGAGGGACTCTGGTCTGTGGGTGGTGGTTGTCATCAGTCAGTGCGTGACCCTGCCTCTAGGCTTGCCTGTCCGTTCCACAGCACCTGTCCTGACAGTGACCAATTTTGAGCAATTGTCAAAAACTTTGAGTTGTCACTGGAACTTGATTAAAGGGTGCAATCTTCCAATGGGGATTCCTGTTCCAGTGACAGCTATCTAATGTCCCTCACTTTTGAGTGATTTCTCCCACTTCTTGGTAAGTCTACAGACAGGAAGAGATAACCTCTTATGTTTACCCATTCCATATTTGAAATTAAAAAGTTTTGTTTTCAGATATACTCTGGCCAAAACAAGTCAACACCCCTCTGTTCAGTTTTATGCATTTGGACTGGCATGCCGTTATTCTGTCGCACAGGGAGTTAAAGACGATGCTGAACCAGCAAACCTCCTTTGGCTGCAACTTTTCCACTAGTCCTGGCTCATTGCACATAGCCGAAGCTGAGACATGACAAAATGTCCTACCAGTTCATTGTACTGAAGCCAATTGGTAACAGTCTGAAGGCTTCTCAGTGACCCCGAACAAGGAGTCAGCTGATTGAACGCATCGCGCCATGAAGTACAAGTGATGAAATGTCAGATCTGGGAGGCTCTGACCCCAGCCAAATGGCTTGGAAAGAATGATGGAGAGGGCAGGTAACGGAGGCATCAGGCAAAGATATTGAAAAGCGTGAACTTTTAGATGGCTTGCACAACTTTTCATATCAGATCAACCGATGAAAGTAAAGCTTTTGTTCAACATGTATGAAATCTAACTAAGCAAATTAACGGCCCACTATAGTGAAAAAAAATATTGTATTCTGTTAACTATATAGTTAATACCCATAATGATTGTATTCAGCAGATAAATTCCTCTTTTCATTTCAAAAGCCTGTATTAATATTTTTATCCACACTTACAATCCAGACTAAGCAATCCAACAAAAGGGACAGTGACAGGGTTGAGGCCATCTACGTCATACCGCGGTCAGCAGGTTTATACCTTTTTTCTAGAAAAAAGAATTTTGATGAAGGCATACATGTAAAACAAGTCAGAACATAGTCCTCTTTTCTTCTGTTGGTGCTACCAAACTCCTCTCCAATGCTTAGGATTCTTCTGAAGAAGTCTTCAGGGAAATCAACACTTCCAGAAGTGTGGATCTCCTGGGTCTCCCCCTCAATCTCACCAGTTCCTTCTTCTGACCTTCACCCATTACTGGAGAAAGTAGTGAGCTGAAGGTCAACCTGCGAGAGCTGTGAGCACCCAATAGACAGACACACCGGGAAGCGTGTTGGATAATAAAGGCACTTTAGCCAGGGTGAACCTGGGGAGGACAGTGGAGGCTGGTGGGCAGACGACGGGAAGGTTAAGTATTAACATCGTTGTCTGCAGACATGTCTTTTGGTTTTGGATTGTAAAATAATAAAACTCACTTTCACGAAGGTTACCAAAAATGACCACAGAAAAGGAATACTCTGGTGTTGAATCTCCCAAAAGTATCTCTGCAAGAATTTGATACATTCAGCCACCACAGCAGCACCCTAGTTTTCCAGACTACCCTCCTGCTTAAAAATGCCCCATTACCAGTCAACTGGTGTTCTAGGCATGGGGGTTTATTTACTAAAGCTGGTTCTCTCATAATCTCGTGCACTTCTGCATAGAAACCAGTCAGCTTACAGGTTTTATTACTAAAGCTTATTTGAACAAGCTGAGGTTAGAAGCTGATTGGTTATATATATATATAACTTTCCTTTTTTAAAATATGTTATTTATTTATTGTACTGTCTGTTTAAATTTTTAATTTCTGTAAAAAATAAATAAATAACAATAATTTAAAAAAAAAACTATATATATATAATAAGGCTACTGAAGGCACAGATCTAGGGCAGGGTACAGAAAAAGTTCTGCAGCATTGAAGGTCCCACTGAGCACAGTGGCCTACACCATCCATAAATGGAAGAAGTTTGGAACCACCAGGAATCTTCCTAGAGTGGGCCGCCTGGCCAAAATGAGCGATCAAGGGAGAAGGGCCTTAGCCAGGGAGGTAACCAAGCACCCGAGGGTCAGGGGCGGAATGACCATTTGGAAACTGGGGCACTGCCCGAGGGCCCGGGGTCAGTAGGGGGCCCCATGAGATGCCCCTGGTACCTTTTTCATAGGCTTTTTTGAGTTTGGGCAAGGACACAGGGGCCCCATGATACCCTATTACCCAGGGGCCCCATGAGTTGTCAGTCCGCCCCTGCCGATGGTCACTCTGAAAGAGCTCCAGCATTCCTCTGTAGATAGAGGAGAACCTTCCAGAAGAACAACCATCTCTGCAGCACTCCACCAATCAGGCTTGTATGGTATAGTGACCAGACGGAAGTCACTTCTCAGTAAAAGGCAAATGGCAGCCCGCCTGGAGTTTGACAAAAAATTTGTGGCATTAAAACAGATCCTGGATAGATGGAAGGAGCAAAAAAAAAAAAACCTCCCAATTTCACTGATCCTGTCCTCGGTACTATTCTTGCTATATTTTCCTTTTTTTCCCCCATTTTTAAAAATGTTTAATTTTTAATTTTCTTCTCAGTTTTAAATTGTAAAGCCCATTGTAGCCTTGAAACCATCTTAGTAAGCCTTCCCTATAGACTGCAGTGCATTTCACCAAGATGAAAAAATTTGAGTAAAATTCTCCAGATTTTGCCAAATTTTCAGGGAATTTAAAAAAGACTCCCGATTTCACCGAACCTGTCCTCACAAAAATAGACCAAACAAAAAAAATCAAAACTTCTATCTAATCTTTCTTTTGTTTTTAGGCCAAACACTAATAAACATTTCACACAAGCTTTGAGCCTGACATAGATTACCCTTCAACGCATCTATGAGCGAAAACAGAAAAAAAAAAAAAAACTGTAATGAGCGTCTGAAGAGAAAAACAAAAAGAAAGTTAATGAATTTCACAGCGGATATTCGGTGCCGAGTCGGACACTTGACGGGCCTGATCTATCCTTATCACTCCATGTTTAGACATTTAAAACACATTATAAAGAGCTACACACTGTGATAATGCCATCATTTCCACCAACGGGCAGAATTATTGTGACATAAAGATATGTAGATGTGTCAGACTTATTTAAGAGTAAACAACGGCATATCTGCATAATAATCACACGCCGTTTGTTAGCCGAAAAGCATTTTTTCCATCTAGCTGGTCTATTTTTATTTATTATGAGTGATGTCATGTGGGGCAAGTTTACTCGCAGCGCTTTTTCTTAATAGAACAGAGCCGCATGGTAGCTGTTTACAATTGGAAATAAAACCAATGTATATCTGTTGTGAACCTAGGAGGGGTCTGTTAGGAAAATTAGCTGATCTCCCAAACTGGACGGCCATAATAATTTGATGTATGTGGCAGTCCTTAACAAATTATTAAATTAAATTATAAAATAAAAAATACATTTATAAAATTAACAAAAATATATAAATATAAAATCAATGTATAAAATAAAATATATATTATTTGTTATTAAAAAATAAATAAATAAATATAAAAAAAATAAAAACATTAAATACATATATATTATATATATATATATATATATATATATGTATACATATATATATATATATACATATATATATATATATATATACATGTATATATATATTTATATATATATATATATATACATACTGTATATATACACATATATATATATATATATATATATTTATATATATATATATACACATATATATATATATATAGGTATATATATATACATATATATATATATATATATATATATATATATACTAGATTGTAAGCTCCGAGGAGCTTTCAACTGTAAGCACACTGCTTTGTATGGCTAGTAAAACAAAAATAACCCAAATTAGTTTATAACCAAAAATTATAATTTTTAAACTTTTTTTTACATTTTTTTATTGTTTTTTATATTTTTTTTTTTTACATACTGTCACCCTAGCAGTACAGTGTCACCATGGTGACACTGTACTACTTGTGGGGGGTGATGAAGATTTTTTTTCTTATACTGATTGCTTTTACATCCATACAGGATTTCTCTTTCTCTCTGTCTGCATTCTTGCAGCCATTGAGAACTACTGAGTGAGCTGTGATTGGTCACAGCTTGTCACATGGTACAAGGCTGTTGTGAATAGCCCTGTACCATGTGACTTCTGTGATCATGCATAGATTTCACATGTATTAAGCAATGATGTCACAAGTGACATCTTGCTTACTACTTTGCATGTGATCACTGATTGGCCAATCAGTGATCACATGATCGGGACCTCATACAGAGGTCCCGTCCAACGACTGGTGTTCCACTGTGTCCGGAGGGCACCGGATCGCGGTGCTGCGCACCCCCAGGGAGCGCGCACAAGCAGGGTGTGGGGAGGACGTTTATAAACGGCCACACAACCCTGCACTGCCACCGCCCGGCCGTTTATATACAACGACCGAACATAGGTGGTTAAATAGAAAATAATAAAATGTATTTTTATATATTCTATTAGTTCTCCAATAAGGATTTTTCTGGACCCTTTTAAGGCCCCCTATTATGAATCAGGTGCTCCACTGTATGGTAGTGGCCCAGTGGTGTATTTAGGTTTTGTGCTGCCCTAGGCAACACAAAAATCGGTGCCCCCCCCCCCTTACAGAGAGAGACTGACATTGACCAATAACACCCCTGTCCCCAACCTGAGAGAGCCTTCCACTACCACTGCCCCCCATACACCAGCCCCCATCCCCTGTGGTGAGACAGAGAGAAAGGCACTCACCTTCACAGCTCTTGACATCCCTAGGAATGAGAGTCAGGCTCTGCATACACCATCATAAAACCCGCAGCGTCTCTCAGAACCCACCAGGTCCCCATGCCGCGTGTGTCCCTTCCTCCATCCATCCAGTGCTGCCCCCCTTCTGAAAAATGCAGCCCTAGGAAAATCCCTTGTTGCCTTGTGGTAAATACACCCCTGTAGTGGCCTCTCCAAGGAGATTCAGCTTGACATATATGATGGACACTAACAATCAGGGGCGGACTGACAACTCATGGGGCCCCTGGGCAATAGGGGACCATGGGGCCCCTGTGTCCTTGCCCGCACTCAAATTACACCCAAAAAAGCCTATAAACGGTACCAGGGGCATTTCATGGGGCCCCCTACTGACCCCGGGCCCTCGGGCAGTGCCCGAGTGCTCAAATGGTCAGTTCAGGGGCGGACTGACCATTTGGAAACTCGGGCACTCCCCGAGGGCCCGGGGTCAGTAGGGGGCCCCATGAGATGCCCCTGCTACCTTTTTCATAGGCTTTTTTGAGCTTGGGCAAGGACACAGGGGCCCCATGATCCCCTATTGCCCGGGGGCCCTATGAGTTGTCAGTCCACCCCTGATCCCAATGTAGTGGTCTATAGCACTGACACAGCCAAAAATGAAAGAGCCCTCTATCCATTTTCCATGAGAAGAGTTTAATATTGATTCTAATCAAGATCTGTTCTACCACTGTTTTCTGAGTTCTTCCAAGTTTTATCCTGTGTTAAGCCCTGATGAAGGGGGATTGGTGTTTCCTCTAAAACATGTAGGATGTTTTTATATGATTTATTTACAACAATTAAAAAATATCTTGGGCTTTTCCAACCCTTTTTTGTCTGGCACTCCTTTCTGTATTCGTGTAGTTTGAGCCACTGTCAGGTGCGTATTGAGTGAAGCCTTGTGTGGGAGTCGCTGTGTATGGGAAAGTTTGTTTGAAGTTTTCCTTCAACCTACTGCATGTACAAGTTTGAAAGTACCCAGAACCTTTTTAGCAATGTTGTTCTTGTATCTAAATACGCCCTAAATTGGCTTCTAAGGCAGGCATGTTGAACTCAAGCTCAAGGATGGATGGCAAAGGTGGTGGTACCTTCATTCGTAGTGAAGCAGCCTCCTAGTTAGGTTGTTATGGATGATAAGGTACATTTAGTTTTTGGCTCTTCTGTAGCCAGTGGAGCATAGTGTGATTGCTTTTGGTTGTTCTGGGTCCTGCTGGTTGCAGGCTCAGCTACTTCCCCCTGTCTTCTAGTGGATTCTAGAATGTAGTGGGCTGGAAAAGGCAGACCCTGGACTTGCATATTCATACAGCCTCAGCCAATCCCTAGGGGGAGAGAATAACCAGCAGTGGGCCAAAGTGTCCAAATAGTCTGGGGCCTGGAGCAGCAGAGTTTTTGTCCTGGGGGAGAAGGCCCAGCCTGAAGGGCTGTTGCCCTACTGGGCAAGTTAGCTGAAGTCTGAAGGAGTTTCAATGAATTCCCAGCGCTGACAGAACTGGGTGGCTTGCTTTCTCAAAGGGGTTCACCGAGGTCCCAGCTCAGGAAGAGCTGTGGGGCCTAACTTTGAAGTTGTTAAAATCAGTTTGGATGGAGTCCACTAAGGATCTGGCCTGGAGGCTCATGGCACAGGGGTCTAACTGGTATTGTAAGAAGGCATCCATGTACACAGGGACACAGTGAGTAAAGGCTTGAGAGAGAGATCCTAGTGACTGTTGCTGGTTACTCTTTGAGAGACTGTTCCAGAGTTGCTGGTTTAGGACTGCTCCTGCAGTCCCCTGAGCTGCATGTCCATCTACTGCTAGTCCAAAAAAGGGCCCAGCCTGGGAAGTCTAGTTATAATCAGGGAGTGTCCTTTTTTAGTGTTTGTACAAATTGTGGAGTATCCCAAGGCTCACCCTACACCCCAACCAGTATAACATTTAAAAAAGACACTCACTTCTTGAGTGTTGTGTTTTGAGACTATGCAGCTGCTGTGTGCCTGACTGCCATGCACCCAAAAGGGAATAGAACCTGGGACAAAACTGCAAGATTGGTCTGGGATCTGCACTACAGTAGAACATACTTTGATGGGTATCTCTCACTGCATTTCTATTTGCTCCCCTGCAAAAATTAAGCTTGCAGAGGGACCAGTAGAAATGCAGAAGAAGGAAAGATGAACAAAAAGAATAGAGGACCATGTTTTATTTATTTATTTATTTATTTGACTTCCAACTACAGTTTTACCAATTTGTTTTGCTTCAACTCAACAGGCAATTGTCCATTCATTCTCGCTATGTGTTGCTATGCTACAAAACACATTCAACATGCTGAAACTTGAACTGCTTAAAATTCTCGATTGCACACGCCAGCATCCCCTCTCTCTGCGCCGGGCACACCTAACTCCCACTTAAAGCTCTTGAGAAAGCCAGCAGATGGAAGGGATAGCAGTCAAATCCAGACACACCCCTAAATCTCGAGCTTAACCATTATCCCAGCTTTAGTAATGTCATTACATCAAAAAGGCTATTATCACAGCAATGCTAATGAAAATTGAAATGGTATCGCTGTAGAGACACTAGAACCTAGAATATCATTATGGCATGAATGTAATACGGCAAAACAAATGCATTCCCAATTCACCATGTGGGCAAAAGTCTGTGTTCATCCCACCCTACTGCTAGAAAAGAAGTGTGGAATGAAGGACTCATTTGCACCATCACATTTCCCTAAAACATGAGCACTCATGCATGTTATGCACCACAACACACCAATATATCTGCTGTCTATTGTGTAGCCCTTTGGATAGGTGGTGGCTACACTTGAGACCCTCTATATTCATCAGGCTGACCACCAATATTTTAGTCAATTGTGCTTCTCCAACCTTGTGGTAACAGTTTGATGAAGGTCCTTTTCTGTTCCAGCTTGACTGTTCTCCTCTATATAAAGGCAGCTCCATAATGACATGGTTTGATGAGTTTGGTGTGAAGGAACTTTAGTGGCCAGCATGGAGCCTTGACTTCAACCCTACTGATCACCATCCATAAAAACATGGTTTGATGAGTGTAGTGTGGAGGAACTTAAGTGGTCTGCACAGAGCCCTGACCTAAACTATGCTGATCCCCATCCATTAAGACATGGTTTGACCAGCTTTGTGTGAAGGAACTTGAGTGGCCCGCACAGAGCCTTGACCTCAACCCTACTGATCACATCTATAAACACATGGTTTATTGAGTTTGGCGTGGAGAAACCCTGGTGACTCTACAAAGCCCTGACCTCAGTTCTACTGAACACCATTGGGGTGAATTGGAATGTTGATTGTAAGCCAGGTATTCTCATCCAATGTCAGTACCTGCCCTCACAAATGCTCTTCTGGTTGAAAGGTCCCAAATTCACACAGACACCCTCCAAAATCTCGTGGAAAGCCTTTCTAGAAAAATGAGGGCTGCTGTAACTGCATGGGTGGGGAGTAAGGGAAAACTCTAAATTAATGGCCATGGTTTTTGAATGGGATATCCAACAAAGTCCTCATAGAAGTTATGATCAGGTGTTCATATACTTTGGCCATTTAGTATAGAGTACACAAACCACAAAAATGTTGGTGGCAGGAAACAAATGTGCCAAATTAACTATACCAAAATGACTGCTCTACCTCACTGAGAGCTACAGCTTGTGAGAAACATTGGAGAAAACTGAAATGATATCATTGCATAGATGATAGTACCAAGAATACCACATAGATGTCAACTGTCTCAGATTTGCTGGGACAGCCCCAAATCATGGACCATAGTCCTGATATTGTGTCCTGGGCTATGTCCCGGGATCACAGTGTTGCCCTTTGAGAGTGCACAGTAACTCAACATGGAAATTGTTTATAGTGATTGGGGACTGTCCCTGGTGGACTGTGGGCAGACCAGGACTGAAATGTGGTGAGCAGGGTGCAGCGTGGTGGATGTGTCAGTGAACAGAGATCACGCAGAGGCCAAGATGAATGAGAACAGTGTACAGTACTATAGAAAGTTATTAACGAGGTACAACTAGGCCTGGTGGGAAGGCATTACCGTCTAGAAGCACTTATCGAACTGTAACAGCGTTCTGTAGACTTTGGTTGATGCCAACAGCGCCTGCATGAGGCCCTGAGGGGAGGAATCCTATAGCATAGTGTGACGGGAGTGACTTTGGGTGGGGGGCCCATGGAACACAGCCCCCTTTGGAGAGGTGGGGAAACCCCTGTCTCAGCTCCCCATATCCCTATTATGTGTAAGTCACCCTGTGCCTGTTCATTGTTTAATGCCATGTGGTTGTCCCATTGTTCAATTGTGTGTCTGGCTTGGGAGCAAACTATTATGGGATGTATGTGTTTATGTGTATTGGCTTGGTGGGGGGTGTCAGCTGTGTGTCTCTTGTTACTAATTTTGGTTTGCCCCGCCCTGTGTCATTATGCAGGGAGGTGGGTTGTTCCCTTGAATGTATATATCTTGCGCCTGTGTTAAAATAAAGCAGTCCTTTTCCTCTTTTAATACGAGTCTGGTGCTGTCTCGTCTTGTATGGTCAGCGGTGGTGTCCGTGGATCTGTGTTCGGACAGGGAATCAGGAGGCTAACGGAAATACCGTAGTGCAGTCGGGGTCCGGTTCCGTTACACAGAGGATAGGCAAAGCCCCTACACTGTCCCTACTCTTCCGAAACCTCTCCCTGAGTCTAGACACTTTTCCTGGCAGACGAGGAACCTGTCCCTATACTAACCACTTGCAAAATCTGTTCCAGGCTAGGGAGCCAGTGTCTTAAATAAGCACTGCCCTCACCCAAGATGGCTTTGGAGGTCAAGCAGGGCACCAGCATCCAATCGGACAGCTGCTCCCTTGATGAGCATAGGAAGCCATAGATGAACTAGGTTCCTCACACTTTCCCTCCCGTTCTCCACTGTCACACAAGCTAGCGCCACCTACAGAGGGGAGTACAGACTGCACCTGCCTACAAGTATAGTATTGTGACATAATTGTAACACAACAAAAACAAATGCATTTTCTAATTAGCGACCAAAAATTTGGCATCAACAAACAATACAACATGCTATGAACTGTTAAAAAGTAGAAGTGGCTCCTGAGCAGGGGCGGACTGACCATTTGGAAACTTGGGCACTGCCCGAGGGCCTGGGGTCAGTAGGGGGCCCCATGAGATGCCCCTGGTACCTTTTTCATAGGCTTTTTTGAGTTTGGGCAAGGACACAGGGGCCCCATGATCCCTTATTGCCCGGGGGCCCCATGAGTTGTCAGTCCGCCCCTAGCTCCTGACATTTTGAGTTCTTCCACACCTACAGTACTTGACTGCTAAAGATATTTTTTGGTTTCTTTTTGCATAGTAAAAATTTAAAAAAGTGTCACAGGAATAATGTTACGTGTCCAGTTTAGATGCAAATAGTTTTCAGTAGAGTTCCTATTGAAGTGTACCTAACATCCGAGTGCACTTGCGCTCTATCAGTCTAGCACAAGGCACATGCCATGCCTTGTAATAGCCCCATCCATCACGCGGCTGCCCCCTCAGGAGACTATTGCGGCCGGTGTGTGTGTGTAGGCAGCTCGTGAAGGTCGTTGTCAGCATTCTGCCGGGTGGCTGATATTGAATTTTGAGCTGAAAATTTCGCAGCCAGCAATCTTAAAGGTTTCCGTCTTTGAAGCTCATACTAGTGAGATCCCTTTTTAATGCTGCACCTCGCCTGTGCAGGTTATTTAGAGATTTTACAGTAATGAGGAGTAAGGGACGCACTTTACACCCAGGAGATGGTATGACAGTTTCGCTGCAAATAGTGTATGGTCCATCCTGACCGTGATCACACCTCCCATGACATGTGTTCACAAATCAGTCTTAAAGCAGTATTAAAATCTCAGCAATTTACATGGTTAGTCTGGCTGAAAAAAGACAAAAGTCCATCCAGTTCAACCACAGAAAAAAAAAAAGTTATAATTTTATACTCACAGTTGATCCAGAGGAAGGCAAAAAAACCCAGCAAAGCTTGAACCAATTTGCTCCTGCTGGGAAAAAAAATTCCTTCCTGATCCCCCCGAGAGGCAATCGGATATTCCCTGGATCAACTTTACCTATAAATGTTATATCCAGTTATATTCTGTGTATCCAAGAAAGAATCCAGGACTTTCCTACAGCAATCCACTGATCTGGCCAGAATCAACTCTTGAGGGAATCTATTCCACATTGTCACAGCTCTCACTGTGAAGAAACCTTTCCGTTTTTGGAGATTACATTTCTTTTCCTCCAGACATAAGGATCGCCCCCTTGTCCTCTGTGATGACCTCAGGGTGAATAACTCCACACCGAGTTCACTATATGAACCACTGATGTATTTATACATGGAGATCATATCCCCCCTTATGTATTATACATGGAGATCATATCCCCCCTTATGTATTATACATGGAGATCATATCCCCCCTTATGTATTATACATGGAGATCATACCCCCCTTATGTATTATACATGGAGATCATATCCCCCCTTATGTATTATACATGGTGATCATATCCCCCCTTATGTATTATGCATGGAGTTCATATCCCCCCTTAAGTATTATACATGGAGATCATATCCCCCCCTTATGTATTATACATGGAGATCATATCCCCCTTATGTATTATACATGGAGATCATATCCCCCTTATGTATTATATATGGAGGGCATATCCCCCCTTATGTATTATACATGGTGATCATATCCCCCCCTTATGTATTATACATGGAGATCATATCCCCCTTATGTATTATACATGGAGATCATATCCCCCTTATGTATTATATATGGAGGGCATATCCCCCCTTATGTATTATACATGGTGATCATATCCCCCCCTTATGTATTATACATGGAGATCATATCCCCCCTTATGTATTATACATGGAGATCATATCCCCCCTTATGTATTATACATGGAGATCATATCCCCCTTATGTATTATACATGGAGATCATATCCCCCTTATGTATTATATATGGAGGGCATATCCCCCCTTATGTATTATACATGGTGATCATATCCCCCCCTTATGTATTATACATGGAGATCATATCCCCCCTTATGTATTATACATGGAGATCATATCCCCCTTATGTATCATACATAGAGATCATATCCCCCCCTTATGTATTATACATGGTGATCATATCCCCCTTATGTATGATACATGGAGATCATATCCCCCCTTATGTATTATACAAGGAGATCATATCCCCCTTATGTATTATACATGGAGATCATATCCCCCTTATGTATTATACATGGAGATCATATCCCCTCTTATGTATTATAAATGGAGATAATATCCCCCTTATGTATTATGCATGGAGATCATATCCCCCCTTATGTATTATACATGGAGATCATATCCCCCCTTATGTAATATACATGGAGATCATATCCCCCCCTTATGTATTATACATGAGATCATATCCCCCCTTATGTATTATACATGGAGATCATATCCCCCTTATGTATTATACATGGTGATCATATCCCCCCTTATGTATTATACATGGAGATCATATCCCCCCATATGTATTATACATGGAGAACATATCCCCCTTATGTATTATACATGGAGATCATATCCCCCCTTATGTATTATACATGGAGATCATATCCCCCATATGTATTATACATGGAGATCATATCCCCCTTATGTATTATACATGGAGATCATATCCCCCCTTATGTATTATACATGGAGGTCATATCCCCCCTTATGTATAATACACGGAGATCATATCCCCCCTTATGTATTATACATGGAGATCATATCCCCCTTATGTATTATACATGGAGATCATATCCCCCCCTTATGTATTATACATGGAGATCATATCCCCCCTTATGTATTATACATGGAGATCATATCCCCCCTTATGTATTATACATGGAGATCATATCCCCCCTTATGTATTATACATGGAGATCATATCCCCCCTTATGTATTATACATGGAGGTCATATCCCCCCTTATGTATTATACACAGAGATCATATCCCCCCTTATGTATTATACATGGAGATCATATCCCCCTTATGTATTATACTTGGCGATCATATCCCCCCTTATGTATTATACATGGAGATCATATCCCTCCTTTAGTATTATACATGGTGATCATATCCCCCTATATGTATTATACATGGAGATCATATCCCCCCTTATGTATTATACATGGAGATCATATCCCCCCTTATGTATTATACATGGAGATCATATCCCCCCTTATGTATTATACATGGAGATCATATCCCCCCTTATGTATTATACATGGTGATCATATCCCCCCTTATGTATTATACATGGAGATCATATCCCCCTTATGTATTATACATGGTGATCATATCCCCCCTTATGTATTATACATGGTGATCATATTCCCCCCCCCCCTATGTATTATACATGGAGATCATATTCCCCCTTATGTATTATACATGGAGATCATATCACCCCCTTATGTATTATACATGGAGATCATATCCCCCCTTATGTATTATACATGGAGATCATATCCCCCTTATGTATTATACATGGAGATCATATCCCCCCATATGTATTATACATGGAGAACATATCCCCCTTATGTATTATACATGGTGATCATATCCCCCCTTATGTATTATACATGGAGAACATATCCCCCATATGTATTATAGATGGAGATCATATCCCCCCTTATGTATTATACATGGAGATCATATCCCCCATATGTATTATACATGGAGATCATATCCCCCTTATGTATTATAAATGGAGATCATATCCCCCCTTATGTATTATACATGGAGGTCATATCCCCCCTTATGTATTATACACGGAGATCATATCCCCCCTTATGTATTATACATGGAGATCATATCCCCCTTATGTATTATACATGGAGATCATATCCCCCCCTTATGTATTATACATGGAGATCATATCCCCCCTTATGTATTATACATGGAGATCATATCCCCCTTATGTATTATACTTGGCGATCATATCCCTCCTTTAGTATTATACATGGTGATCATATCCCCCTATATGTATTATACATGGTGATCATATCCCCCCTTATGTATTATACATGGAGATCATATCCCCCCTTATGTATTATACATGGAGATCATATCCCCCCTTATGTATTATACATGGAGATCATATCCCCCTTATGTATTATACATGGTGATCATATCCCCCCTTATGTATTATACATGGTGATCATATTCCCCCCCCCCCTTATGTATTATACATGGAGATCATATTCCCCCTTATGTATTATACATGGAGATCATATCCCCCCTTATGTATTATACATGGAGCTCATATCCCCCTTTATGTTTTATACATGGAGATCATATCCCCCCTTATGTATTATACATGGAGCTCATATCCCCCTTTATGTTTTATACATGGAGATCATATCCCCCCTTATGTAATATACATGGTGATCATATCCCCCTTATGTATTATACATGGTGATCAAATCCCCCTTATGTATTATACATGGTGATCATATCCCCCCTTATGTATTATACATGGAGATCATATCCCCCCTTATGTATTATACATGGAGATCATATCCCCCCGTATGTATTATACATGGAGATCATATCCCCTCTTATGTATTATACATGGAGATCATATCCCCCCTTATGTATTATACATGGAGATCATATCCCCCCTTATGTATTATACATGGAGATCATATCCCCCCTTATGTATTATACATGGAGGTCATATCCCCCCTTATGTATAATACACGGAGATCATATCCCCCCTTATGTATTATACATGGAGATCATATCCCCCTTATGTATTATACATGGAGATCATATCCCCCCCTTATGTATTATACATGGAGATCATATCCCCCCTTATGTATTATACATGGAGATCATATCCCCCCTTATGTATTATACATGGAGATCATATCCCCCCTTATGTATTATACATGGAGATCATATCCCCCCTTATGTATTATACATGGAGGTCATATCCCCCCTTATGTATTATACACAGAGATCATATCCCCCCTTATGTATTATACATGGAGATCATATCCCCCTTATGTATTATACTTGGCGATCATATCCCCCCTTATGTATTATACATGGAGATCATATCCCTCCTTTAGTATTATACATGGTGATCATATCCCCCAATATGTATTATACATGGAGATCATATCCCCCCTTATGTATTATACATGGAGATCATATCCCCCCTTATGTATTATACATGGAGATCATATCCCCCCTTATGTATTATACATGGAGATCATATCCCCCCTTATGTATTATACATGGTGATCATATCCCCCCTTATGTATTATACATGGAGATCATATCCCCCCTTATGTATTATACATGGAGATCATATCCCCCCTTATGTATTATACATGGAGATCATATCCCCCTTATGTATTATACATGGTGATCATATCCCCCCTTATGTATTATACATGGTGATCATATCCCCCCCCCCTATGTATTATACATGGAGATCATATTCCCCCTTATGTATTATACATGGAGATCATATCACCCCCTTATGTATTATACATGGAGATCATATCCCCCCTTATGTATTATACATGGAGATCATATCCCCCTTATGTATTATACATGATGATCATATCCCCCCTTATGTATTATACATGGAGATCATATCCCCCCCATATGTATTATACATGGAGAACATATCCCCCTTATGTATTATACATGGTGATCATATCCCCCCTTATGTATTATACATGGAGAACATATCCCCCATATGTATTATAGATGGAGATCATATCCCCCCTTATGTATTATACATGGAGATCATATCCCCCATATGTATTATACATGGAGATCATATCCCCCTTATGTATTATAAATGGAGATCATATCCCCCCTTATGTATTATACATGGAGGTCATATCCCCCCTTATGTATTATACACGGAGATCATATCCCCCCTTATGTATTATACATGGAGATCATATCCCCCTTATGTATTATACATGGAGATCATATCCCCCCCTTATGTATTATACATGGAGATCATATCCCCCCTTATGTATTATACATGGAGATCATATCCCCCTTATGTATTATACTTGGCGATCATATCCCTCCTTTAGTATTATACATGGTGATCATATCCCCCTATATGTATTATACATGGTGATCATATCCCCCCTTATGTATTATACATGGAGATCATATCCCCCCTTATGTATTATACATGGAGATCATATCCCCCCTTATGTATTATACATGGAGATCATATCCCCCTTATGTATTATACATGGTGATCATATCCCCCCTTATGTATTATACATGGTGATCATATTCCCCCCCCCCTTATGTATTATACATGGAGATCATATTCCCCCTTATGTATTATACATGGAGATCATATCCCCCCTTATGTATTATACATGGAGCTCATATCCCCCTTTATGTTTTATACATGGAGATCATATCCCCCCTTATGTATTATACATGGAGCTCATATCCCCCTTTATGTTTTATACATGGAGATCATATCCCCCCTTATGTAATATACATGGTGATCATATCCCCCTTATGTATTATACATGGTGATCAAATCCCCCTTATGTATTATACATGGTGATCATATCCCCCCTTATGTATTATACATGGAGATCATATCCCCCCTTATGTATTATACATGGAGATCATATCCCCCCGTATGTATTATACATGGAGATCATATCCCCTCTTATGTATTATACATGGAGATCATATCCCCCCTTATGTATTATACATGGAGATCATATCCCCCCTTATGTATTATACATGGAGATCATATCCCCCCTTATGTATTATACATGGAGATCATATCCCCCCGTATGTATTATACATGGAGATCATATCCCCTCTTATGTATTATACATGGAGATCATACCCCCCCTTATGTATTATACATGGAGATCATATCCCCCCTTATGTATTATACATGGAGATCATATCCCCCGTATGTATTATACATGGAGATCATATCCCCTCTTATGTATTATACATGGAGATCATATCCCCCCTTATGTATTATACATGAAGATCATATCCCCCCTTATGTATTATACATGGAGATCATACCCCCCTTATGTATTATACATGGAGATCATATCCCCTCTTATGTATTATACATGGAGATCATATCCCCCCCTTATGTATTATACATGGTGATCATATCCCCCCTTATGTATTATACATGGTGATCATATCCCCCCTTATGTATTATACATGGTGATCATATCCCCCCCTTATGTATTATACATAGTGATCATATCCCCCCCTTATGTATTATACATGGAGATCATATCCCTCCTTATGTATTATACATGTAGATCATATCCCCCCTTATGTATTATACACGGAGATCATATCCTCCTTATGTATTATACATGGAGATCATATCCCTCCTTATGTATTATACATGGAGATCATATCCCTCCTTATGTATTATACATGGAGATCATATCCCCCCTTATGTATTATACATGGAGATCATATCCCTCCTTATGTATTATACATGGAGATCATATCCCCCCTTATGTATTATACATGGAGATCATATCCTCCTTATGTATTATACATGGAGATCATATCCCCCTTATGTATTATACATGGAGATCATATCCCCCCTTATGTATTATACATGGAGATCATATCCCTCCTTATGTATTATACATGGAGATCATATCCCCCTTATGTATTATACATGGTGATCATATCCCCCTTATGTATTATACATGGAGATCATATCCCCCTTATGTATTATACATGGAGATCATATCCCCCCTTATGTATTATACATGGTGATCATATCCCCCCTTATGTATTATACATGGAGATCATATCCCCCCTTATGTATTATACATGGAGATCATATCCCCCCTTATGTATTATACATGGTGATCATATCCCCCCTTATGTATTATACATGGTGATCATATCCCCCCTTATGTATTATACATGGAGATCATATCCCCCCTTATGTATTATACATGGAGATCATATCCCCCCTTATGTATTATACATGGTGATCATATCCCCCCTTAATCTCCTCTTCTCAAGAGAGAATAAATTCAGTTCCTCTAATCTTTCCTCATAGCTGATCTCCTCCATGCCTCTTATCAGTATGGTTGCCCTTCTCTGTACTTTATCTTAAAACATTGAGCACAATAAATATAACATTCCCCAGGGAACTATTTGTTCAAATGTTTACCCCAGCACTTGCAGTTTACAACTTTTAATACTGCTGGCTCCTGCTCTCTCAGTGCTGCTTCCTTGAATTTCTAGTCTTTACAGGAAAGAGATAAAGTGTTTGTTACCCAAAAAATTTTATATTTCTGATATGTGTTTGTTGTACCATGTACTTGTATTTCTTCCTTTGTGTGACATTTCTGGTGATCCTGCAAGTTCCCCTGCTTTCCTATTTCAAATTGACTACATCAGGCATGAGAGCACATCCCTTTAAGCGTGGTCAGTTTTTTGGCTGTGCTGGAAGATCAGCCTATCTGTTCTTTAATGGGCAAGACTTGTGCTGACATATCCCCCCCTTCTGCACAGCCATTCAGTGGGGAGATCATTGTATTGCTCTCCCTCTGCCTCCTGATGACAACCTCTCCTCATTCCCCCACAATCTCCACCCCTGTCTCTTATACAGTTGAGAAGAGAGATTATGTGATCACTTATACAGAAAGAAAAAAGGTTTTTTTCTATAATTTATATACATATACATATATATACACATACATCGCTGGCCACTTTATTAGGTACACCTTGCTAGTGCCAAGAAAATCTCCCCCACTACATTACACCACCAGCCTGAACCGTTGATACAAGGCAGGATGGATCCATGCTTTCATGTTTTTTATGACAAATTCTGACCCTTCCATTTGAATGTCGCAGCATCCAGTATGTCCATTCTCCTCTGACCTCTGACATCAACAAGACATTTTCATCCACACAACTGCCGCTCAGTGGATATTTTCTCTCTTTCGGACCATTCTCTGTAAACCCTAGAGATGGTTGTGCATGAAAATCCCAGTAGATCAGCAGTTTTTGAAATACTCAGACCAGCCCATCTGGCAGCAACAACCATGCCATGTTCGAAGTCACTTGAATCCCCTTTCTTCCCCATTTTGATGCTCGGTTTGAACTTCAGCAAGTCATCTTTACCACATCTAGATGCCTAAATGCATTGAGTTGCTGCCATGTGATTGGCTGATTAGTAATTTATGTTACCAAGCAATTGAACAGGTGTACCTAATAAAGTGGCCAGTGAGTGTATATACATATACACACATATTTTGCCTTGCGTTTCTAATTTAAATTGAATAGGTTGTCTGACAAGGTGAGGGTAAACATGTATTTTAATAGTGGACAGTGCAGTCTGCAGTCAATCTGTTAGCATGGAGAAAGCATGGGGGACGAGGAGGGAGGCGCAGGGGAAAGCCTTGCTTTTTGAGGCTATGGGGCTGTATGTTTCTATTGGGGCACAGAGTGGAGAGAGACACAGCTCTAGTCCCTGCATGCAAGGGTGGCTCCATAGGATGCTGCAGGAGAAAGGAGCCACCTTTGAAAGAGGTAACCTGTGGCAGTGATCATGGCACCAGCTTAACCTGGAACATAGGCAAGGTTTTAAAAATAAAGAAGCTGAATACCCAGTAAGTGATTAAATCAGCAGCTGAAAGTGCTTACAGTGGTTGTAAAGCCTGAAGTTTTTTTTTATCTTCATGTATCCTATGCATGAAGGTAAAACACCTTCAGTATGCAGCTCCCCCCACAGCCACCCAATAGTTACCTGAGCCCAGGGGCGGACTGACAACTCATGGGGCCCCTGGGCAATAGGGGATCATGGGGCCCCTGTGTCCTTGCCCAAACTCAAAAAAGCCTATGAAAAAGGTACCAGGGGCATCTCATGGGGCCCCCTACTGACCCCGGGCCCTCGGGCAGTGCCCGAGCTTCGAAAATGGTCGGTCCGCCCCTGCCTGAGCCCCATTCCAATTCAGCGTTGTGCACGAGAGCTGCTTCTGCCCTAGCTCTCTGCCTCCTCATTGGCTCAGAGACAAGGGCTCCCACTGCTATCTAGCCAAGGAGCCCTTGGCTCCCAATCCTATCTATCTCAGCCAGTGAGAAGGGAGCAGGGGTAGGATCAGGATCCAATGTATGTCTTATGGACACACAGAGCTGGGATCGGGAGTAATGCGTTACATACACACAGATCAAGGAGGCACTCAGCAAGGTGAAAAGAACCCAGAGCACCAGCAGGGGACCCAAGAAGAGAAGGATCGGGATGCTGTATGCAAAACCCTTGCACAGAGAAGGTAAGTATGACATATTTGTTATTTTGAAAAAAAATTCAAGCCTTTAGTATCACTTTAAAAAAAACCTGAAGATTTAACATCACTTTATTTATTGGAACTCAGGCACATGGGTTCAACAGTTAGGCCAGTCAAGTTCATTTATTGGCATCCCAGTCTTAGTCTGTAGGGTTCAATATTGAGTTGGCCCCGCCCTTTGCAGCTATAACAGCTTCAACTCTTCTGGGAAGGCCGTCCACAAGGTTTAGGAGGGTGTCTATGGGAAGGTTGGACCATTCTTCCAGAAGCACATTTGTGAGGTCAGGCACTGATGTCGGGGGAGGAGGCCTGGCTCACAGTCTCCGCTCTAATTCATCCCAAAGGTGTTCTATGGGGTTGAGGTCAGGACTCTGCAGACCAGTCAAGTTCCTCCACCCCAAACTGGCTCCTCCATGTCTTTATGGACCTTGCTTTGTGCACTGGTGTGCAGTCATGTTGGAACAGGAAGGGACCATCCCCAAACTCTTCCCACAAAGTTGGGAGCATGAAATTGTCCAAAATGTCTTGGAGAGTGTCTACAACATGCTAATGATGAATTTCACTGACTGTCAGTTAGGAATCTGCTGCATTCAGATTCGTAACGTATGCTGTCCTACTAACGGTTGGCTGACAGCTAGCTAACAAACCTGACAGAAGCAGCGTTGTGTTTCATTCCAAAATTGAATCTACTTCTGTGAATAGATCTGTAAAACTGCAATAGTATCACATAAACTGGAGTTACAATATGCTTGTACATATGTCCCTTATACAGTAAATGCATACAATGAACACATTTCATACAAACATCTGCCTACAAATCACATGGAATATAATGAAATAGGCGCAAGGTTTCTTGGATTATGCTATATGAACAACTTACTAGTGCGATCAATGACACAACCAAGCAATTTGAGGCTGTTTGGAACCCTGGGGCCAGCTCCGTTCATGTTGAGCTATAGAGATTTTGATCTCATTGGGCACTAGTCATGCAGGGCTCTTCACAGTTCCTCTCTCTCTGGGTTTCCCCTTCTTTTCTCTTTGCTCTTTCTTTTCCTTTTCTTCCTTCCATCTTTCTCTGTCTCTTTGTTTTTGTGTCCAGGCCAATGCCCTGTAGCCTGATAAGGCTGCGCAGTTTGCTCTTTTACCGGATCTGAAGTTTGAAATTCAAATTTAGCACTTATGACCCAATGTTATTCTTGTTACCAGAACTTTATTTGATATTTTGTCTGGTCGCTGCCCTGGAGAGACGTAGATTGCTCTTGATTATTTTTGAATTAGCTCCCCTGGTCTTCTTTCTTTACTAACTCTCTTGATGTACAATCCACAATTTGGTTTTTTGATGTAATTCTCTTTAATATTTAATAATTATAAAAATGATTGAAAGTTAATATATTGAAATGGTATATATATATATATATACACTATATTGCCAAAAGTATTGGGACACCTGCATTTACACACACATGAACTTTAATGGCATCCCAGTCTTAGTCCCTCCCTTGGCATCAGAGACTTCGCTCTCTCCTGGCTCTCCTCCTGTCTATCCCAAGGCTCCTTCAGCGTTACCTATAACGCTGCCACCTCCCCCATCTCTCCCCCTCTCTGTTGGGGTCTCCCAAGGCTCTGTCCTCGGGCCCCTTCTCTTCTCCATCTACACCTCCTCCCTTGGCCAACTCATACACTCCCATGGCTTCAACTACCACCTCTACGCCGACGACATGCAAATCTACCTCTCCACCCCTCGCCTCACCCCTTCAGTCTCCGCCCGTATCACCCGCCTACTGAACAACATATCAGACTGGATGTCGCTCCACTTCCTCAAATTAAACCTTTCCAAAACCGAGCTCCTAATTTTCCCCCCAGCCCGCGCCCCCCCACCCTCTCCATCACGATCAACAACGCCACCATCAGTCCCACCCCAGAAGCCAAAGTCCTGGGTGTCACTCTTGACTCAAATCTGTCCTTACAACCCCATATCCAATCTCTGGCAAACTCATGCAGGCCCCACCTCCGCAACATCTCCAAAATATGTACGTTCCTAACCCCAGACACTACTAAAAAACTCATTCACTCCCTTATTATCTCACGTCTGGACTACTGCAACTCCCTCCTCACCGGCCTACCCCATCACAGACTATGCCCGCTTCAGTCTATCCTGAACTCAGCAGCCAGACTCATCCACCTTACCAACCACTCTGCATCTGCCACCCCCCTCTGTCATTCCCTCCACTGGCTCCACCCCCCTCTGTCATTCCCTCCATTGGCTTCCAATTGTACAACGCATTAAATTCAAACTACTAACAATGACGTACAAAGCCATTCATAACACTGCCCAAACTACCTCACCGACCTGATACCCAAATACCACCCAACCCGTACTCTTCGCTCCTCACAAGACCTCCTACTTTCTAGCTCCCTGGTCTCCTCCTCCCACACCTGACTGCAGGACTTCTTCAGGACTTCCCCCATCCTCTGGAACTCACTACCCCAATACATCAGACTGTCACCTACCCTCCTCACCTTTAGGCACACCCTGAAAACCCATCTCTTCAGGGAAGCCTACCCCACCCCCTGCTAACTTGCCAACCTCCTCCACTCTTCCTACCACTCCATCCCCCACAGCCACTTTCTCCTGTACCACTATCCCCTCCCTCCTAGATTGTAAGCTCGAAAGACCAGGGCTCTCGAACCCCTTGTATATTGTTTTGTTACTGTATTGTCTCATGTACTGTCCCCCACTATGTTGTACAGCGCTGAGCAAACCTTTTGGTGCTATATAAATACTATATAATAATAGTCCGTAGGGTTCATTATTGAGTTGGCCCCGCCCTTTACAGCTATAACGGCTTCAACTCTTCTGGGAAGGCCATCCACAAGATTTAGGAGGGTGTCTATGGGAAGGTTTGACCATTCTTCCAGAAGCACATTTGTGAGGTCAGGCACTGATGTCGGGGGAGGAGGCCTGGCTCGCAGTCTCTGCTCTAATTTATCCTAAAGGTGTTCTATGGGGTTGAGGTCAGGACTCTGTGCAGGACAGTCAAGTTCCTCCATCCCAAACTAACTCATCCATGTCTTTATGGACCTTGCTTTGTGCACTGGTGTGCAGTCATGTTGGAAGAGGAAGGGGCCATCCCCAAACTGTTCCCACAAAGTTGGGAGCATGAAATTGTCCAAAATTTCTTGGTAAGCTGACACCTTAAGAGTTCCCTTCACTGGAACTAAGGGGCCAAGCCCAACACCTGAAAGACAACCCCCCACCATAATCCCCCCTCCACCAAACTTTACACTCAGGCAAGTACTGTTCTCCTGGCAATTGCCAAACCCAGACACGTCCATCGGATTGCCAGACAGAGAAGCGTGATTGGCCACTCCAGAAAACACGTGTCTACTGCTCTAGAGTCCACTGGAGGTCTGCTTTACACCACGACATCAAACGCTTTGCATTGCACTTGGTGATGTAAGGCTTAGATGCAGCTGCTCGGCCATGGAAACCCATTCCATGAAGCTCTCTATGCACTGTTCCTGTGCTAGTCTGAAGGCCACATGACATTTGGAGGTCTTTAGCTATTGACTCTGCAGTTGGCGACTTCTGCGCATTGTGCACTTCAGCATATGCTGACCCCGCTCTGTCATGTGATGTGGCCTACCACTTTGTGGCTGAGTTTCTGTTGTTCTCAGTTGCTTCCAATAACAGTTGAGCGTGGAATATTTAGTAGCAAGGAAATTTCATGGATGGATTATTGCACAGGTGACCACCTATCACGGTACCACACTTGAATTCAATGAGCTCCTGAGAGCGACCCATTCTTTCACACATTTTTGTAGAAGCAGTCTGCATGCCTAGGGGCTTGATTGTATACACCTGTGGCCATGAAGGTGATTGGAACGCCTGAATCCAATGATTTGGAGAGGTGTCCCAATACTTTTGGCAATATAGTGTATATTACTTTGACAATCCCAATAAAAGAATTTACAGGCATATATGTATCCAAGGGAGAAATGAATCCTTCACTGGTGTGTCCTTCTGTAAGCTAGAGTTGGTGTTCAGTGGTAGATGGGAAATATTTATTTTTAACAAGGATTAAACACTCCCTGTTCTTTATTGACAAAAGTACAAAAGAGTGCAGTTGCAGTGATTGCCCAATAGATGGCTCCCCACTCAATGATGTGAATACAGATCATACACCATCAACTTTATTAGGTACACCTTGACAGTGCCAAGAAAATCTCCCCCACACCATTACACCACAACCACCCGCCTTAACCATTGATACAAGGCAGGGTGGATCCATGCTTTCATGTTGTTAATACCAAATTCTGACCTTACCATCTGAATGTCACAGCAACCAGTCTGCCCATTCTCCTCTGACCTCTGACATCAATTTTTGACGGCTCACTAGATATTTTTTTTTCTGGACCATTCTTTGTAAACCTTAGAGATGGTTGTGCATGAAAATTGCAGTAGATCATCAGTTTTTTTTAAATACTCAGACCAGCCTGCTGGCACCAACAACCATGCCACGTTCAAAGTCACTTAAATCCCCTTTTTTCCCCATTCTGATGCTCAGTTTGATCTTCAGCAAGTCGTCTTCACCATGTCTAGATCCCTAACAGGGGTGGACTGACAACTCATGGGGCCCCCGGGCAATAGGGGATCATGGGGCCCCTGTGTCCTTGCCCAAACTCAAAAAACCCTATGAAAAAGGTACCAGGGGCATCTCATGGGGCCCCCTACTGACCCTGGGCCCTCGGGCAGTGCCCAAGTTTCCAAATGGTTAGTCCGCCCCTGATCCCTAAATAGATTGAGTTGTTGCCAGGTGATTGATTAGCAATTTGTATTACCAAGGAATTGAACAGGTGTACCTAATAAGGTGGCTGGTGAGCTAATGTGTACATTTATTTTCAGCCTTGGAGTTGCTTGGCAGTAGTGGTAAAACAGCTGATTAATGGGGGATGATGGATAAATTACAAGTGCCAACTTCCTATCCTTTAATTGGATAGGAACCCAACATCCACCTTCTCTTAGAGGAAAATCCATACTTCCCTTTCTAAACTTTGAAACACTTTCAGTTCTAGTACCTGGTGATCTTCTTCCTCAAACAAACGGGGTTCCTGATTAGTCAACCTTGGTCTACCGATGGCATAAAGAGGCAAGAATAAAAGTTTCATAATCTTGTCGAAAACCTTTTTTTTCAAAGCAAATTTTGTTCTGAGACAAGTATGTAACCTACCTCTGGTGACCTATTTCTACAATTGCTAGCAACCTGGCTGTTTCTGTCTTCGATATTTTCTGAGACAATGACCCTGAACAGCAGCATGCTACCAGTGAATGAAGTCAGAATTCTGAAAACCTTTGCTGTTTTCAGAAACCACTGAAGCCATGAAATTGGTAGAACACAAAGTCAACTAGCTTGTTCAAAAGGAGAATGAAAGTCAGCGTGGGCATATGTTTCTCTGCACCGGTTTTTGTTATAATAGATATGGAGTGATGAAATCCTGTGTAATTCCGATAGTTACTTTTAATATTTAAATCTGCAGCTTTCATTAAAAGATACCTTCTGTCATAAAGGTCCTTGTTTAGGTACTTCCTGGATTGACAACCATCTCCTGGAGTGACAACGCCCGATAATGCTCTTATCTTATCATACTGTCATACACAACACCAGGTGAAGACTTCAAGCGCAACACAACAAACACTTTTCTCCTGCGATAGGAAAGGACTCAGTAGACCCAATAGGAATGTTCTGGAATTTTCTGGAATATGCACTGTTTGCTGCCCTCAACAGACCGGGGTGGTCCGAATACACTAGATACAAATGGAGAAACAGAAAAAGGGTGCACCGACCTAGTGCATTATCACACAACCTCTTCCTCAGAGCCAACACTACAGGAGTCTGCACTTCTCTTTATATCAAGAGAAGTGCAGACTCTTGTAGTGTTGGCTCTGAGGAATAGGTTGTGTCCTCGAAACGCGTTAGCTAGTTGGTCATCCAGGGTTCCATCGTATGCCTGTGTTATTATGTCCATTGAAGACTTCAAGCGGTCTTGTCCAAACACATTGGGCATTTTCAAAGAAGGCAATCCATGCCAGTGCCAGGACAAGGTCATCCAGTGCCCAGAACAAAGATGCCAAACTCCCCCCCCCCCTTTCCCTATTAATGATGTGGAAGCTTAGGGGATCCTACGCCCAGCAGTCACTCGTTGTTCAAAATCACTGCTGCTATCACTACTCCTGTCAGCCTTGTAACAGACGGAAGGCACCCCCATCCCTACAGTAAACCATTGTGCCAGGGCAGCCGCCCCTCCCTTGTCCCAGCCCTGATCGAAGGCAATCACACCAACAGCCGAATATAAAATTCTGCTCTAAAAATGTTGCTGTATTTCAATGGAGAACAGGGGCGGACTGACCATTTGGAAACTCGGGCACTGCCCGAGGGCCCAGGGTCAGTAGGGGGCCCCATGAAATGTCCCTGGTACCTTTTTCATAGGCTTTTTTGAGTTTGGGCAAGGACACAGGGGCCCCATGATCCCCTATAGCCCGGGGGTTCCATGAGTTGTCAGTCCGCCCCTGATGGAGAATATATATTTCTTCTGCTGCTTTGAAGATTTAATTAAAGAGCTAGATTTAGATGGCTATGGAAGACCTGGTTGCGGATTCATTTCTTTGAAAATGTTTGGATGGCTGCTGAAAAACGCCAAGGGTGAGGTGATCTTCACACAAGGAATTGAGTGGTACACCTTTCATTGTAAATGGGAACACATAACGCAGGCAAGGTCCACCGTTGTAAGGAAGCCAGTACAAATGTGCAGCCAATGCCGGGGAATGTGCATGTAGACAGGAAGTGGCTAAAACAGGCTAGAAGAGATCAGTAGCACTTGAATGCGGGATGGAAAAAAAATCAGAACCAAAAAAAAAAAACAAAAAAAGCAGAGCAATTGTCCAGGACACACTGGGCTTTGCCAAACTAAATGCTATTCACTTAAGCTTTAGATCCACGTAGCCTCCCTGGCGGTATTCCGAGTGTAGCTCAGGGTAAAGTTTCAGTACCAGAAGTGGTAACTCCGAGCTACACTGGGGAATACCATGCGGCGTTGCTCCGCGATCCCTCAATCACTGACCTTGTCCTGCGCTCCCGCGATGTCCCTCCTTCAGTGTCCCCGGCGATGTAATCCGGCCGATGCCGGCATCTGTCATCTGGTATCTGTCCCCTGCGAGCGTCGGGACGTACGAAGGACAGAATGGCGGGAAATTTGAAAATGACAAAAAGTGACATTCACTAAATACACTAAAATCACATAGTATAACATTACTGTATCAAACCATCTCACATACATTTTGTCCCGAGTGCTTTGTCCTGCGCCCTGCCTGCATTTTTACTGTTCTTTCTGCCTGGAAACTGAGAAATGTCCATGGCGTCCAAAAAGCGTCCCTTTAGGACAAAAGTGGTTTTAGACCGGCTAGAGAACAGCGATAGTAAATCAGAACCACTTGCAGAATTGAGTGATAATGATTCGTGGGGGAAATTCCTCATCAGACACTGAAAACGATTCTGCGACTTTGCTCAGTGATGTGCAAACTTGGCGCTCTATTTCACATTTCAGTGTTTTTGGTTTGATTATATTATTGAATTAAATTTATTATTATTATATTATTATTTTTTATGTTTATTTATTAAATTATAAGTTATGATTTCGTGTTTCAAGTTTTATCCTACCCGGGATGTTTACCAGACTCTTGTTCGGACAGATTTCAGTGAGTTATTCCTAAAAATTACAGGCCTACAATAAAAAAAAACCATATTTCCATGCAAAAAAATGTACCGCTTTGAGCACAGAAATATGGACATAATCAGACCGCTAGGGAGGATAAGGATCTGTGCCTGCCGCCCTGTCCTCTGCAGTTCTGCAGCTCATTGCCTGCGGCAAATCCATTGATTTTAAAGAAAGCCATAAAAAAAGCCTAAACATGCATACAAGTAAACAAACTATTATTTCAATCTCTATTCAGCATTCAATAATAGAACGGATCTTGCATTTTTTTTAAAAATGAAATACTAAAAAGCAGTAACAAACCAACAAAGTGGTGATTGCAGAGGGCGGTAAAGCCTTTCCACTTAGTGAACATTTTACGTATTAGCTACTTTCTATTGAAATACTTAAAGTGATTTTTTTGCTCAAGTCACCCCACTGCTGGAAGCAAATGAAAAAATTAGAATGGGCATTTCGGCTAATAACAGGAATCAAGCCGGAGCGGTGTTTTCAAGCCGCATAGAAAAAAAAATAAAGAGCCGCCTCTCTAAGCTTGCAAAATAAAAAGAACTCACAAAAATTGATAACAGAGAAGACGGCTAGGAAACGGCTTGCAGTCGATAATTTCAGATCTGTAGCAGGTGTCATTTCTTGTTGAGATTCCTCCCCGGCTAATGGGCTGCCAGCTGATACAACACGCCGCCAGTTACCAAACACGTTCTCTTGGCCTGGCCTGAGAACGGCGGTGGGTGCGTGTAATTTATATGGAGGCTCGATTTGATTACCAGTTGCTTGGGGATGAGAAAGGTCAAGAAGATTTAGACAAGACGTGCACAGTCTGGGGTCTCTTTCTCTGGACGTAGCTCTAGGGGATATTCTTAAGTGACAGATGGAAGAATCTGGCACATGCTCAGAAGCTCTTTGGTGGCTCAAAAATAAAATAAATAAGAAGAGGAGGAAATAAGCTTTCTACATTTGAGTACAATCAGGCACATGTTAACATTACCAATTTATTTATTTATTTGAGTAGCTTTTGTGCAGTGAATGAAAAACTGATTCTAAACTTCCCAACAATAGTCTAGAAAGCATATTATCTTTAGCGTAGAAAACATGACCTCAGGATTCCAAGTGCAGGAATCAGTGCTTGCATATGTAATGAGCAAATATAGTTGCCCAATATGTACTATATGGTTAAAAGTTCTTGAACACATACACTATATTGCCAAAAGTATTGGGACACCATTCCAAATCATTGGATTCAGGTGTTCCAATCACCTCCATAGCCACAGGTGTATAAATCAAGCACCTAGGCCACAGGTGTATAAATCAAGCACCTAGGCATGCAGACTGCTTCTACAAACATTTCTGAAAGAATGGGTCCATGGTCAACTATTCGTGGTATCATAACAAAGTGGAACCAACTGAGAACAACAGCAACTCAACCACCAAGTGGTAGGCCACGTAAAATGACAGAGCGGGGTCAGCACATGCTGAAGCGCACAGTGCGCAGAATTTGCCAATTCTGCCAAGTCAATAGCTAAAGACCTCCAAACTTCATGTGGCCTTCATATTAGAACAACAACAGTGCGTAGAGAGCTTCATGGAATGGGTTTCCATGACCGAGCAGCTGCATCTAAGCCTTACATCAGCAAGTACAATGCAAAGCCTTGGATGCAGTGGTATAAAGCACACCTCCACTGGACTCTAGAGCAGTGGAGACGTGATCTCTGGAGTGACCAATCACGCTTCTCTGTCTGGCAATCCGATGGACATGTCTGAGTTTGGCAGTTGCCAGGAGAACAGTACTTGCCTGACTGCATTGTGCCAAGTGTAAAGCTTGGTGGAGGGGAGATTATGGTGTGGGGTTGTTTTTCTAGGGTTGGGCTTGGACCCTTAGATCCAATGAAGGGAACTTTTAAGGCATAAGCATACCAAGACATTTTGGACAATTTCATGCTCCCAACTTTGTGGGAACAGTTTGGGAATGGCCCCTTCCATTGCGCACCAGTGCACAAAGCAAGGTCCATAAAGACATGGATGAGCCAGTTTGGGGTGGAGGAACTTGACAGGCCTGACCTCAACCCGACAGAATACCTTTGGGATGAATTAGAGCGGAGACTGTGAGCCAGGCCTCCTCCCCCGACATCAGTGCCTGACCTCACAAATGTGCTTCTGGAAGAATGATCAAAGCTTCCCATAGACACCCTCCTAAATCTTGTGGACAGCCTTTCCAGAAGAGCTGAAGCTGTTATAGCTGCAAAGGGTTGGCCAACTCAATATTGAACCCCATAGACTAAGACTGGGATGCCAAAAAAGTTCATGTGCGTGTAAAGGAAGGCGTCCCAATACTTTGGCAATATAGTGTATATGAGGTTGTGTGACAGCCTATTAAAAAAACATGGACATTCATAAAGAATAGGTCCTATTTGGGAATTTAATAGCCCACACTCCCCTAGAAAGGTTTTACAAGATTTTGAGGTGTCTCTGGGAATTTGTAACCATTTGTGATATCAGGTACTGATGTTGGATGAAAAGACCTGTCTCACAATTGGCATTTCAATTCATCCAAAAAGTGCTTAGTAGGGATAAGGTCAGGGCTCTGTGGAAGCCACTCAAGTTCCTCCACACCAAACCCATCAAACCACATCTTTATAGAGTGTGTTCAGTAGGGTTGTGATCAGGGCTCTATGTAGGCCACTCAAGTTCCTCCACACTAAACTCATCAAACCATATCTTTATGAAAGGTGTTCAGTAATGTTAAGGTCATGTCTCTGTGTAGGTCACTCAAGTTCCTCCACACCAAACTCATCAAACAATGCCTTTATGGAATATGTTCAGGAGGGTTGGGGTCAGGGCTCTATGCAGGCCTCTTGAGTTCCATCACACCAAACTCATCAAATCCCTTCACTTCAAACTCATCAAGCCATGTCTTTATGGACCTACAGTAGTTTTGTGTGTTTAAACTCAGTCACTTCGAGGGAAGTCCAAATACCTTTGGCCATATAGTGTACATATAAAATAACAATTATATACAAAAACAAGGCTTTTAAACCAGGTGAGATGTGTTCTGGATAAATCTATGTACTGTATTTTCCTAGGTCTAACAAAAACTGTCTAATTTCTCTCTTCAGTGTTTGTCAACTTTTCCCTTTGGAGCAGGTCTGCAAACCAGGCAATCAAAACAGAGTCCCCTGAGTATATTGAAGGTTCTGGAAGTGTGGTTCGAGGGCTGGCAAGGTCTGTGATATGGCTGCTCTCCCTCCATTTTCCTGTCTATGGCAGAGGAACATGATTCACGGCTTGTAGAGATTACTAAGGTCTGTGAGGAAGAGGGTATTCTGTTTGTTTGGGGTTGTATAGAAGGAGGTGAATCACCTTATGACTCTCAGTAGGCTTAATGAGATCTGGATTGCAGTCTCTCTTTTGGTTCTGTGTCAACCCCAAGTACAGGTAGAGCCCTGTGTTCCTTTGCAGAGGTCCAGGAACTGTTTTGGCCACCATCTTGGTTCCTCTACCCTCTGAATATTGTGAGAGTCCCTGCCACCTCTGCTTGCTTTCCCAGTTGCTCTGCCTGTCATTAGTTGGTCTACTAGTGTCTCCAGGTCTTATGCCCTGTTAAGTGGAGGGACTGGTTTTTAGCATGAAGCCCTGGAGGAGTGCTGAGCAGTTTAGAAACAGTCTTCATCGAGCAGCTGCACATGCTCTCCTGCTTTGCTCCTTGTTTTGACAGACCTCAATCCAGGGCATAAGCAATCAGACACACCTGTAATCAGGCACAGACTGAATGTTCAGAAGTCTACTTAAGCTTTCTTGATTAGAGTAGATGTGAACTGCATAGGTCTGAGCTGCAGTTCTGAGTTACTACAAGCAGATGGCAATGTTTTTACATGTTAATATCCACACCAGGTACCAAAAAATAACAGGACCCAATTTTCTAATAACAATTACGTAATGTTTTTGTTTGTTAATGAAGTGTACTACTGAAACCTACAAAGCGGAGGGCAAGAGCTCAGGCTAAACACTAATTGAGCTTTCTAGATACTTTGGTAAAATTAGTACAAAGAGTATATTAAAGCAGATATTAGATTTTCTATGTCAGTATAAGTTAGTAATATGATTAATTGCACAAATGATTTACTGGGATGTGCCACCTACCCTCGGTTGCCCGCTGTAACATACATGTTTGATTAAAGATTGCCAGGAAAAGGGTCATGTCCCTTCCTTTTATCATAGTTCATGAAGCCCTGTAGGAAATGGAACATTACATCAAAACACCTCTGAGTAATTACCAATGCCTTTCTATTTGCCACCTTAAAGCAGAAGTGATCCATCACATGCAGACACAAAGAATAATTGCCCTGTTAAATGCCACGGAGGCCCAGCTATAGTTTATTTCGGAGTCTTCATTGCCTTGGTCCTCGTGCTCCAGCATTCCCAAGCTCACAATCAAAGACCTTATATTCATCAAAGCAAATTTTATTCCAGAGAAGAACATGCCTTTTAGTTATAAATCTCCCGCTTTGGCCCATCCCTAGTGACTCACACGGTACAAATGTCTCACATGGGGCATAGTTAGTTAGTTGTCTGTGCCCTCAATATGTTATCTAACGTTTTCCATGGCCTATTCCAGGGGGGTCGGATATATCATAGAAGGTCTTTGAAGCCACCACCGACTGTGCAGCATTTTGTCATTTCATGCCTTTTAGGTATTACGTCAAGCAGAAAACGTATGTTTGTGAGCTGTGGGGCCTTTGATTTTATGCAAATTGTGGATCATGATAATATTATAAGGAATCCCAGTTGGCACTGGAGGGATCCACATTCTGCTTGCATTGTCCTAGATCTTACATCTTAATCGAGAATTCAGATGTTTATCTCTATTTTAAATAATTCTCCTTTTAAGGCTTCCAAACCATTTTATTGTAACATCTTATGTATTTACAGTTACTTTCATTTGATGCCTAATAACGCTGTGGGGTGGATTTACTAAAACTAGAGAGTGTCAAATCTGGTTCAATTCTGCATAGAATCAGCTTCCAAGTTTTATTGTCAAAGCTTATTTGAACAAGCTGAAGTTAGAGGTCGATTGGTTTCTATGCAAAGCTGCACCAGATTTTGCACTCTCCAGTTTTAGTAAATCAACCCGTGTGACTTTCCTTTTCCTTCCCTTACTCTTTCCTTTCCTTCTCCTTTCTGAGAAACTTCTCCCCTTGGGGTTATTATTCCTCTCAGCCCCTCCTTACCTGGATTGCTTGGTTGAGCACAATTAGTTTACTTACCGCCCAACAAATGCAGTGTTGAACATTCCATTGAAAGTTGCTAGACGCTGGGTCCTGCCCTATCATCTTCTTTGCTGACATTGTCAGGAGACCACCACCCTCTTCCAGGTCCTAGTAGTTGGCCCCCTGGTGATGCTCCACTGTGCATGAGCAGTGTATTCTATACAGCTCCAAAGCCTGGGACATGGGTACCCCAGAAAGCTTTACATGGGGGCGGTATTCTTGTGTAGATGAGAAAGGTAGAAATGTGGGGCTCACTCATCTAAAAAATGTATCCCTCCCCCCAGCAAAATAAAAAAAAAAGATTTCCTTATTGGAGCAAATAAAAAAAAATATCATCATGTGCGATATATCGTAGATAGTGTAGATCTGCCTTAAGCATATTTGAAGCTTCCATCCCTCCCTCCTTCCTTCTCTATTTTTACTCAATTTTTTCCTTCCTTCCTTCCTTCCTTCCTTCCTTCCTCTTCTCTATGTTTATTCAATTCTTTCATTCATTCCCTCTTCCCTTTTGTCTGTTTCTTTCCTTCCTTCCTTCCTTTCTTCCTCTTCTCTATGTTTATTCAATTCTTTCCTTCATTCCCTCTTCCCTTTTGTATGTTTCCATGTTTCCTTCCTTCCTTCTCCCTCCCTCCTTCCTTCCTTCCTTCCTTCCTTCTCTATGTTTACTCAATTTTTTCCTTCCTTCCTTCCTTCCTTCCTTCCTTCCTTCCTTCCTTCCTTCCTTTCTTATATGTACTCAATTTTTTCCTTCATTCCCTCTTCCCTTTTGTCTGTTTCCTTCCTTCCTTCTCCCTCCTTCCTTCCTTCCTTCCTTCCTTCCTTCCTTCCTTCCTTCTCCCTCCCTCCTTCCTTCCTTCCTTCCTTCCGTTTACTCATTTTTTTCCTTCATTCCCTCTTCCCTTTTGTCTGTTTCCTTCCTTCTCCCTCCCTCCTTCCTTCCTTCCTTCCTTCCTTCCTTCCTTCCTTCCTTCCTTCCTTCCTTCCTTCCTTCCTTCCTTCCTTCCTTCCTTCCTTCTCCCTCCCTCCTTCCTTCCTTTCTTCCTTCCTTCCCTCTCCATTCTTCCCTGTTCCTACCTCCGGAATTCGGTAGTCCTGGTACTGGTTTTCTGCAAATCTTTGGAAAAGACAGGGAGGTCTAAAGAAAGCTAACTGGAATAGTAATTCTTGTGGTGATAGGTTTTTTTTTTAAAGACCCCCCTGAGGGTTACCAGAGCATTATTCATTAATTGAACCTAATTTGCCATTGAGCAATACATCGATTTTATTTTGTATAAATAAATGTGTGATGTTTTTATGCTCTAGGCCTAGCAGGAGAGAACAGACTCAATCAGGGTAACTTAACCAAGGAACTATGGGACTGAGAAAGTCCAGGGCACATACATTATTTACCAGGACAGATGTTAAGAAACTATTCATCTCACTTTCCTTGTTCCTTCATATAAGAATGCAATTATCAATGATCGATGACCAGTCATTGGACTGTACGTTATACAGCCAATTCCACCCTGCTTTGTCTACTTCTGTACTGGAATAAAACAAGCCAATACAACACTTGCAGCTGTTTCAAGGGTTTGTGTAATCCTTTCTTTACTCTGGTGATATCCGGGGTACATCCATACCTGCCACATGCAAGAATACTTTGTTTAAAGTCAACTGGTGATCTCTGAATAAAAAAACACCAAGCTTATCCTTGATACATATTTGTTAGTACGTCTATGGCTGGGCTTACATTTTCCCTTTGAGCCCTTCCCATTCCAACCCATTCCAACTCTCATTTGAAAAGGATGAGCTTTATTCTGGATGAAATACAAAAAAATGGTAGTTCAGGAGTTTAGTTTTGCCAGAGAATAGGTGCAGGAGCTTCCTTCTTCTGAGATACCCCTTGTCTCCGCCCCCAACCCACCTCTGAGCACCGTCCCTTGGTTCGACACTCTACCCACCTCTGAGCACCGTCCCTTGGTTCGACACTCTACCCACCTCTGAGCACCGTCCCTTGGTTCGGCACTCTACCCACCTCTGAGCACCGTCCCTTGGTTCGGCACTCTACCCACCTCTGAGCACCGTCCCTTGGTTCGGCACTCTACCCACCTCTGAGCACCGTCCCTTGGTTCGGCACTCTACCCACCTCTGAGCACCGTCCCTTGGTTCGACACTCTACCCACCTCTGAGCACCGTCCCTTGGTTCGGCACTCTACCCACCACGCAGTACCGTCCCTTTTACCTTTTATATAATAGAGAACCAAGTATCATTTTATGGTGCTAAGATATTTGTATGGAAAGGATTAATAACAAAAAAAGCAGTAAAATAGATTCCATGCAGCCAGGAACAACAACAATAATAGACCCTTGGCAGCAAGAATAGATCTCCAGCCAGCAATAATAGACCCTCCCTCAACAATAGATCCTTCCCGGCAACAAATCCTCCCGCAGAAAAATAAGACCCATTAGCAACAATAGATCCACCAGCAGCAATAACAGATCTCAGCAACAATAGATTCCCTCCAGCAACATAGACCCCAGCAACAATAGATCCCCCCTCAGCCAGCTTCAATAGATCCACCAGCACCAGTATGCTATTACATACTTTCAGTGCTGGAGGTGCCGGAACTGTGTTCCTGCTGAAAAAAATGCCCTGATGGAGCTGATCTCCGAAGTAACACCTTCCTGCTACTAGTTGTTCTCGCTTTTCAAAACAATTCTAAAGGTATTTTTTTTTAAAGAACAAACATGCTATACTTACCTGCTGTATGCAGTGGTTTTGCACAGAGCAGCCGTGATCCTCCTCTTCTCAAGTCCCCCGAAAAGCTCTCCTGGTTCTTCCCTCCTGTCAGATGCCCCCACACAAGCAGCTTACTATGGGGGTACCTGCTGCTCCTTGTGTCCATTCACACATGGAGCTGTGGCTTGGTCCCACCCCCTCTCTTCTCATTGGCTGACTTGCTGTGATTGACAGCAGTGGAAGCCAATGGTTAACCATTAGCCGCCCGGCCAATGGCAGTTTGGCGGCCGGCAAAATCCTTCAGCATTCCCGGTGGACACCATATGACGTCCTCCTGGGCATGCGCACTTTGCGTGCGTGCAGATGACAGATCTGAGTACCTGCCCCATTGCCGGTACCATGTGACCTGCTGTGACCAATCACAGCAGGTCACATGACAGTTGTATACAATGGATGGTGAATGGTCACAGGGATCACATGCACATGTCATGTGATTAGCCGTGGCCAAATCACAGCTAAGCACAAAAAAAAAAAAAAACCCTGAATGAATCGATGTCATTCAGGTAAATGCTTGTTTATAGCAAAGTAATTCTTTGCTATAAGCAAATTGTGTAAAAAAAAAAAATACTGATCACTTTCCCAAAGTAGTACAATGTTACTATGGTAACGTTATACTACTTTGGTCATAGTGAAATATGAAAAAAAAAATCTTTAAAAAAAAGAAAAAAAATGTAATAAAAAATTAACAATAATAAAAAAAATGTAAAAAAATTATATATTTTTTTTTTTCATACTGTCACCATTCATTGTCCCTGATCACCGCCATGCCAGTTATATGATGACGCTGTACTGCACTGGTGACAGTATGTAAAAAAAAATAGTGAAAATAATTTTTTTAATTTTTTCATATTCCGAAAAATTATGACAAAAAAATACAACGTCAAAAAACTCGACATGCCTCTTATGAAATACGTTGGACTGTCTACTTTACAAAAAGGGGTCATTTGGGGGATATCTGTACTGTTCTAACATTTGGGGGATATCTGTACTGTTCTAACATTTGGGGGATATCTGTACTGTTCTGACATTTGGGGGATATCTGTACTGTTCTGACATTTGGGGGATATCTGTACTCTCCTGACATTTGGGGGATATCTGTACTCTCCTGACATTTGGGGGATATCTGTACTGTTCTGACATTTGGGGGATATCTGTACTCTCCTGACATTTGGGGGATATCTGTACTCTCCTGACATTTGGGGAATATCTGTACTGTCCTGACATTTGGGGGATATCTGTACTGTTCTGACATTTGGGGGATATCTATACTGTTCTGACATTTGGGGGATATCTGTACTGTCCTGACATTTGGGGGATATCTGTACTGTCCTGACATTTGGGGGATATCTGTACCGTTCTGACATTTGGGGGATATCTATACTGTTCTGACATTTGGGGGATATCTGTACTGTTCTGACATTTGGGGGATATCTGTACTGTTCTGACATTTGGGGGATATCTATACTGTTCTGACATTTGGGGGATATCTGTACTGTTCTGACATTTGGGGGATATCTATACTGTTCTGACATTTGGGGGATATCTGTACTGTCCTGACATTTGGGGGATATCTGTACTGTCCTGACATTTGGGGGATATCTGTACCGTTCTGACATTTGGGGGATATCTATACTGTTCTGACATTTGGGGGATATCTGTACTGTCCTGACATTTGGGGGATATCTGTACTCTCCTGACATTTGGGGGATATCTGTACTCTCCTGACATTTGGGGGATATCTTTACTCTCCTGAACATTCAAAATGCAGGCAGGGTGCAGGACAAAGCACTCGGGACAAAATGTATGTGAAATGCATTGAAACAGCAATGACAGCAAAAATTACATTTTTAAAAAATTTCAAATTTCCCGCCGCCAGCGGCGCCCGTACGTCCCGGCGTCACAGGGACCGGAACACAGAAGCCGGATGCCGGCATCGGCCGGAGGAGATGGCCGGGGATGCTGCAGGGGACGCATCGCAGGAGCGAAGGACAAGGTAAGTGCTGCAGGGACCCCCTGAGCAACGCCGCATGGTAAGCTTGAGTGTAGCTCGGGGTTACCGCTCTTGGTATAGAAATTTTACCCCGAGCTACACTCGGGATTCCCGCTAAGGAGGTTAAAAAAGTTGTCTTTATTCATATTTTCACATTTTTACATTTCCAAAACAATACAATTTCTGACAAAACCAGTCAAGTAGTTGTAATACAGCCTCTCACAGAGTTGTGAACAATACAACAACCATGATTTACATACTGGACGGTATAATACCAAATGAGAATTGGTCTTCCAATAATAACAAATCATAGGACACTTGTACAAAGTTTCCCACCATACCATTCACTCAATACATGATCTCACCATCCCGGTTTGCTAGAGAGCATATAAGGAATGTCAGATTTCTGGACTAGAAATCCCATTTCCGTCCTGAATAAGCACATGCAAGGCAAAGTGTAATGTAAATGAACATAACAATCTCACATATATAACAGGTTCATTCAGGTCGTTACCAGGGGCGGACTGACCATTTGGAAACTAGGGCACTGCCCGAGGGCCCGGGATCAGTAGGGGGCCCCATTAGATGCTCCTGGTACCTTTTTTCATAGGCTTTTTTGAGTGTGGGTGAGGACACAGGGGCCCCATGATCCCCTATTGCCCAGGGGTCCCATGAGTTGTCAGTCTGCACCTGGTCGTTACATAGCATGTAAACTGGGTCTTGAGACAGCGCCTAGGGAAAAAGACATTTCTGGATCTCTGTTCTTTTTCCTTTTTTACTAAATGGGTGTAGTGAGTATCCTCTTGGGGTGAGGGGGTTCCTTCCCCACAGCAGGAGGAGAGTCAGGTATTTTAGGTTTACCCAGGGTGTTGGTCAGATTGGATTTCGCATACCAAGCAGTAAACTGGTCATAAGGAGCCGTATTTCATGAAGTGAAAAAGTGTGTTCTATAAATGCCCTCCATCATGTGAAAAATGGTTTAATGGGTCCGAAATTCTGCACCAAAGTATCCAATTTTTCCAGGTATAGAAGTGATTTCAGGTCTTTCTTAACCAACATTAGGGTTGGACTATGCAAGGATATCCAGGCTCTCAATAACACGGGGGCAAAGACCTACTCTGAGCTGCACAGGGGGCGTTTGTGGCCACGGGTGCAGCAGCACTGAATAGACAAATTAGCGGATCATTAGGTATTTTTGTTTTAGTAATTCTGAAGATATACTGGATAATTTGAGTCTAATAAGCCTGAATAGCTTTACATGTCCAGAACCAATGGAAGAGGATGGGTTTAGGGACCCCACACCAAAAACAGACAGCTGAGGATGGAGATGAGGTGCCCATCAAAGCCGGTATGAATGCCCTATGAATAAGTTTAAACTGGGTCTCCCTCCATTGCTCATTAATAATAAGTTTACATACCGTATTGTAACCCTCCAGAATTGTAGTAGTATCATCCAACTCCGGGATGTCTTTGGACTAGTCCTTAAATAAGGATTCAATTCCTGAGGATGAGTTATGTTTGAAAAGCTGAGGATACAGTGAGGAGAAGATAGAATACAGATTCCATTTTCTTGCGCTGTCAATCAGTGGGTGTGCTAATCCTTGTTGCGTTCCCTTTTGTAAATGAATGGGGGCCAAAATAGTGCCCTGAGTAATCGAGCATGCTGTAGGAGTTGAATACATGGAGCGGAATACATTTGCTATCGGACCCTAAAATCCTAGCTTCCACAACATTAAGAATAACCACTGGAGATTGATATTATCGAAGGCTTTTTCCACGTCGAGGGAGAGGATGGCAGCATCTTGGTCAGGGTGAAGTTTAGCATGTTCTAAGGCCATGATAACTTTACAGATATGTAGGGCAGCTGATCAGCCCATGACAAACCCTGCTTGGGCCGGGTGTAGGAGGCCAACAAGGATACCCGCCAAACGTGAGTTGACAATTTTGGACAAAATCTTAGCATCAACGTTAATAAGGGAAATAGGACAGTATGAACCAGGGAGAGTGTGGTCTTTGCCCTTTTTGGCCAGTAGTTTTTAAGGAGTAAATTTTGATGTACAAATTTGTGGGTCAGTTTGTAAAATTCAGACAAGTAGCCATCAGGGTCAGGGGCCTTGTTGTTGGAAAGGTTTTTAATAGTGGTCAAAATCTCTTCTGAAGAGATAGGGGCATTCAGCACATCTAAGTGGGCTTGCGACAAACAGGGCATGTGAATTGATTTAAGGAGTGTCTCAGCCCTGTCCATATCCACCAGATCCTCTGAATATAACTGTTGGTAAAACTGTGTCAGTAAAGACGTTATTTCTTGCGAAGGTTGTCAAATTTCCTTTAGTATCTTCGAGTGCCATGATATGGGTAGGGGTAAAAGGTCTGTGACAAAGATTGGCTAAAAGTTTTCCAGATTTGTTCCTATATTTGTGGAATTGTAAGGATCGATAAGAATTTTTGATCCGTTCCCTTTGATCCACCCATAACTCAGAACACCTCTTGGCCTCCTGACAATTCCGTCTCGCTTTCGGGGATTTAGTTTGATAACGCTCTAATTGGGCTTTCTGAAGGGCATTGCTGGCCTGACAGAACTGATCAAAGCAGCGTTTCTTATATTGAGATACATATGTTATGATTTTACCCCTCATAACCTGCTTAGCTGTTTCCCAAAATAAATTAGGGTTGGCATCATGTTCCACATTGGTGAGGGTATAATCATCCCAAGCATTAAGGACAGCATGGCGGAAATCTTTGTTGTGTGCAAGGTATGAGGGGAACCACCATGGAGAGGGGGTGTCTCCTGGTTTGAAATCATCTATGGTGACTACAATAGGACTATGATCCGAGATAGCTATTTCTAAAGTCTCTGAGTGTCTTACTGCAGGAAGAAGTGAAGAGGAGCAAAAAAAATAGTCAATACGGGACATGGTATCATGTGGTGAATAGTTAGTCAATTCAGTGGGGTGGGAAAGACACCAAACACCATGCATAAGTGAGAGATGGTGTCTGCCAAATGCGAGGAGTGAGGTCGAGGACATCCGGGAATTGGGTCGGGCCTTGGGTGACGTTAGGTTTTATCTTCAAGGGTATGCATTAAACTGTTAAAGTCCCCACCCATGAGATGAAGAGGTTCAGGGGAGCTCATGACCCATGAGGTAAGATCCTGGGAACATGGAATACCTGGAGAGTTAACAGCATAGATATTTGTGAGTGCTATATCTTTGGATGCCATAGTTAGATGAACTGTTAGTTTGCGATCCTCCTGATCTCTATCTATTGAGCGAATAGAGTAGGACAAACTTTGTGTACGAGAATGGCCATACCAGCCCTGTGACCCACAGCTAAGGAGCCAACAACTTCCCCCACCCATAATTTCTTGAGATGCTGAAGATCACATTCTGGCAGGTGCGACTCTTGTAAAAGGGCAATGTCTGCTTTCAAATGCTTTAAATGTGGTAGGATATTCATTCTCTTGCCTGTAGAATGAAGTCCCTTAAAGTTCCAGGATATAACCCGTATGTTGCCGAGCAGATAAACTATGTGCTTTTCAGAGGTATTGTTCCCAGGCAAGAGGATAAGGAGTAGGGAAGAGGAAACTCACATGAATCCTATATCCGTAGGGAGCTGGCCCCATGAGACAGACAAATACAACAAGTAGGCAAACGAGGATCGCAGCCCGGTTCCTTTCCCCAGGGTACGTATCTGAAATGGTATAGTAAGCAACCAGAGTATGATAATGAACAGATGCACAAAAAAACAAACAACAGGTAAAGCAATAACCCAAGGTCAAAGGATGTGTGAGAAATATACCACAACCAGAATGTCTAGCTTCCAGGCCCCTTTGCTAATGAGAGACTCGCAATAGCGAGACAGACAGAGCACCGGTAAGCAGAGTGTGTGGAGTATTGCATCCGCCCCTCGGCAGCGAAGTTAGAAATTCTAAACTCTGTATCTTATTATACGATAGTATAGAAGACAGTATAACAACACAATAATAATAATAATATATGATATTATAGCATATCATATTACATTGTAAGCCAGATAGGGTTCTCCAGCCAGAGAAATACATCAATAGGAAGATAATTACAAAAAACCTCCTGCGCTCACAAGGACTCCTACCCTATAAGCTGCTGACACTAAGCTTATACCCAAAATAAGTGAATAAACAGTGCAAAAATTATGAGTGCAGCGCTAATTAGTATCTAATAGAACCGTAATACAATATATACTCAATCCCCAAAATAAATCCAAGATACTCAATACATATACAGTGTCATGCATGTATTCCCTCATGGGGAATATCTGGTGCAAAAACGTGAAAATAAAGTAATATATACTATAATAACATGTATACTAATAATAAACAGTGCCACACAAAAAGTGCACAAAGGAATGAAGATAATTCAAATACGAGAAAAGTCCAAAGTTAATAATAATAATACTGATGATGCTGTGCTTAATGATGAACTTCACACTCCACTCTTCATGCAAAATTATGTGCGTGATTCACACGTGACAATCCTTAACAGCCAAAATGCCCCCTCACCTCCTTCCTTAGACCCCAAGGGGCCAGCACACTTTCAGGATCACACGATCCTATCAGTATGGATCACTCTCTAGAAAATATCTTCCTCCTCCAGCGTCCACCAGTTTAGCAGCCAGCTCCTCCCAGGGTCATAGTAAGACACAAGCAGAGACCCTCCATAGTGCAACCAGTAATTTTATTGGTAATAGGTATAAAAAGTAGATTTCCACTCACAAAACGATGAATCTTCCAGCCTCCTACCACATGATATGGGTGTACTGCATGGGTAATACACAGGGTGTTCCAATATGGCCCCCACGCCGGAAATGACGTCACCGCAATTACCGGAAGCTCCTCCCCACGTACCGACTAGTTGCGTCACGCCCACTTCGTGACTTCATCAGGGTCTGTGAAGGATTTTTTTTTGGCTGTTAAGGATTGTCACGTGTGAATCACGCACACTGCACATAATTTTGCATGAAGAGTGGAATGTGAAGTTCATCATTAAGCACAGCATCATCAGTATTATTATTATTAACTTTGGACTTTTCTCGTATTTGAATTATCGTTCATTCCTTTGTGCACTTTTTGTGTAACACAGTTTATTATTAGTATACATGTTATTATAGTATATATTACTTTATTTTCACGTTTTTGCACGAGATATTCCCCATGAGGGAATACATGCATGACACTGTATATGTATTGAGTATCTTGGATTTATTTTGGGGATTGAGTATATATTGTATTACGGTTCTATTAGATACTAATTAGCGCTGCACTCATAAATTTTAACATCAATAGGAAGGATACCTTCAAAATGAATGCAGATGACATGGCGAACATGGTAAACATGTTGCACAAGGCACATTAAAGGCTGAGGAGAGCATACCCTCCTTGAGGTGAGGTGACACGAACTCACAGTTTCAAGTATCGCCCTGCTTCTTTGGGCCGGGTGCATAGCATCCACATTTAGAAGGACGCTTCATTGGACTACTCAGCCACGGTATCGTCCATGAGATGAGTAGAGGCCAGGTCACCAGCCAGCATAGAGTCCACATATTGTTTAGCCACCACAGGAGAAGTGAAGGATAGCTGGTCTCCTTCAGGGGAATGTAGATGCAGACTCGATGGGTAGGCTAGGGAGAATTTTAGACTATGTTGGCAGAGAAGAGAATAGGTTGGGGCAAAAGACTTGCGTTGTTTCAAAACTTCCACGGAATAGTTAGCAAATAATAATAATTTATGATTGTTCATGGGAAAGCTCCCACCCTTGTGATAGAATTGCAGAATGAGTTGTTTATCCGCATAATTTAGGTATCTGACAATGACCGGCCTGGGCTTGTTGTTCTTGTTCTTGCGGTGGGCCCACACAATGGGCTTTTTCCACAACACAAGGACAGCGAAGGCCCAAAACTTCAGGGATGCGGTGGCTGCAGAGCTCCATTAAGGTTCATTGCTTATAGGATTCTGGCAGTCCTATAATACGCAGGTTATTTCTACAAGATCTGTTCTCCAAATCTTCTATTTTGTCAAGCAAAGTTTGGGGTCCCCCCCCCTGCGTACTGATAGCCATGTTTACCTGGAGGAGTTGCTTCTCTACAGATGATATACACCGCTCTTCTTCCTCCAACCGATGTGTCTGACTGTGGATCTCCTGTTGCAGCTGATCCATGCCCTGCTGTACTGCCTTGTCAACCACCTCTGAGATCAGTGGGGTGAGTATGTGTGCCATGGCCTGAGAAATCCTGGTGTGCATGGATTCAGTGTCTGCAATCTGCTGTATAGATGGTTGAGGATGGAAATTCGCAGGCTGCTTGTGCTGTGCAGCAGCGGCCATCTTGAATGTCATCTCCGGCGCCGGGACTCCTGCTATGATCAGGGAGTGGATCGCTCCAGAAAGTGGTCCATCCGTTCCCCTGTGGCAGGAGGGATGGAGTACGCTCAGTGAACCTGGCGTGGTTTCTAAGTGCGGGTGTCGGTGGGGATGGGAGCAGCAACAAGTCACTCCATTCTCACACGGCGCCAGAACCAGAATTCCCTCTTTTTTTTTTAATCTTCTAATGTCCTGCCACTGCTCAGTCCAGTGCCTCTATGTTGTTTCTGACATCTTTACGAGGCCTGCAGCCAGGGGCGGACTAACAACTCATGGGGCCCCTGGGCAATAGGGGATCATGGGGCCCCTGTGTCCTTGCCAAAACTCAAAAAAGCCTATGAAAAAGGTACCAGGGGTATCTCATGGGGCCCCCTACTGACCCCGGGCCCTCGGGCAGTGCCCGAGTTTCCAAATGGTCAGTCCACCCCTGGTAACAACCTGAATGAACCTGTTATATATGTGAGATTTTTATGTTCATTTACATTACTGTTCCAGGTTCAGCAGGTAGGCCCCACGATGACTCCCCGCTAGGCCCTCCCCCCTCCTACTCTGTGAATTAAACAGTAAGACCTCCTGGGATGTGTGACATAAAAATCCTAGGAGGCACAGAGGGCACAATAGACATCATTTGCCTAGGTAAATGACATGTATAGGAGGTGGGTCCAAACCTTTTTTCTACAAAAAATAAGGGTAAGTAGAAAAAAAAAAAGTATGCAGGTAACAGAGCGGAGGAGGGGTAGGAAAGAGGCACTTTTGATTTTAGGTTGAAGACTTGCTTTAACCCCCCTGGCGGTATTCCCGTGTAGCTCGGGGTAAAGTTTCAGTACCAAAAGCGTTAACCCCGAGCTACACTCGGGCAACCATGCGGTGTTGCATAGGGATTCCCTGCAGCGCTTACCTTGTCCTTCGCCCTCGCGATGCGTCCCCTGCAGCGTCCCCGGCCATCTCCTCCGGCTGATGCCGGCATCCGGCTTCCGTGTTCCGGTCCCTGGGACGTCGGGACGTATGGGAGCCGGAACCGGCGGGAAATTTGAAATTTTTAAAAAAATTTCATTTTTTTAAAAATTATTATTACATAGTAAAACATTGCTGTTTCAAAACATTTCACATACATTTTGTCCCGAGTGCTTTGTCCGGCGCCCTGCCTGCATTTTTACTGTTCTTTCTGCCTGGAAACTGAGAAACGTCCATGGCGTCCAAAAAGCGTCCCTTTAGGTCAAAAGCAGTTTTAGATCAGCTAGAGAACAGCGATAGTAAATCAGAACCACTTGCAGAATTGAGTGATAATGATTCGTGGGGGAAATTCATCATCAGACACTGAAAACGATTCTGCGACTTTGCTCAGCGATGTGTGAACTTGGCGCTCTATTTCACATTTCAGTGTTTTTGGTTTGATTATATTATTTAAATAAATTAATTATTATTATATTATTATTTTTTATGATTATTTATTAAATTATAATTTATGATTTCGTGTTTCAAGTTTTATCCTACTCGGGATGTTTACTAGACTCTTGTTCGGACAGATTTCAGTGAGTTATTCCTAAATTACAGGCCTACAATAAAAAAAAAATACATATTTCCATGCAAAAAAATGGTACCGCTTTCAGCATCAAAAATCCGAAATAATCATACTGCCAGGGAGGTTAAGATTGGAATTTTGGTTCATATTCAGACTTTTCCTTTTATCCATTTTTAGGTTTTATTTTTTATTTTTATTTTTTATTTTTTTTATTCTATCCAGTCTAAGATAAAGATTGATAAATGACCGCTTTGTATTCTTTCTGAATCGCCTTTTACATTTATTTTTATCGCATTAACATAATGATAACGGTGTTAGTGCAAACAGAGGCAAACCCGCGCTACATACAGAGCAGGCTTAATAAAGTGTGTTCTGCACCTTTGTGAGCCTTGAGATATGAGTTATGTAAGGCGCGGTATCAAGAAAATAACCGCCATGAGAAAAAACAGCTTTGTGAACTGAGCCTTTAGAGATACGGGCTATTTTAAAAACTAACTGCTCAAAGAAAAACAGCTTTGTGAATTGAGCCTTTTCCATGCTAAAGGTTTTCATTATACACAGAACAGTAAAAAAAAAAACTGTACTCAAAGAGATAATTGTTTTCCTACCAGTATAAGCTGGGAAACAGAAAGCAGCTTACACCTACCTTATACTTATGTAGTGATTTAGTATTTTTCTATATTCTCTTTTAACATGGTTGTATGATCTGTAAGTAGCAATAGTCAGCCTAACTGTGTCTCCTTGATGAGTGCTCGAGTGCTCTTTCCTCTGTCGGATGCTGTGAGCATGATCTAACAGGCTGTGCTAAAGGAGTAACCATATTTCTTATGAATATGTAACAATCTTACAATCATCTGGATTTAGTGGCCTTGTGATGTGCGCTGGGGAGGTGTTGATTATTCAGCACACTTCCCACCACATAGTCTTCCACTGAGCACTCCTGGGCCGAGGGACTGGAAGGATATGGGTGTGAGCTATCTTGAGCTCTCTTGGCTCAGGCTCCAGGAGGATATGGGTGTGAGCTATCTTAAGCTCTCTTGGGTCAGACACTAGGAGGATATGGGTATGAGCTTTCTTGAATTCTCTTGGCTCAGGCCATAGGAGGATATGGGTGTGAGCTTTCTTGAATTCTCTTGGCTCAGGCCATAGGAGGATATGGGTGTGAGCTTTCTTGAATTCTCTTGGCTCAGGCCCTAAGAGGATATGGGTGTGATCTTTCTTGAACTCTCTTGGCTCAGGCCCTAGGAGGATATGGGTGTGAGCTATCTTAAGCTCTCATGGGTCAGGCCCTGGGAGGATATGGGTGTGAGCTATCTTGAGCTCTCTTCACTCAGGCTCTAGGAGGATATGGGTGTGAGCTATCTTGAGCTCTCTTGGCTCAGGCACTAGAAGGATTTGGCTGTGAGCTATCTCGAGCTCTCTTGGCTCAGGCTCTACAAGGATATGGGTGTGAGCTAACTTGAGCTATCTTGGCTCAGGTTTTAAGAGGATATAGGTGTTAGCTATCTTGAGCTCTCTCGGCTCAGGATCTAGTAGGACATGGGTGTGAGCTATCTTGAGGTCTCTTGGCTCAGGCTCTAGGAGGATATGAGTATGAGCTATCTTGAGGTCTCTTGTCTCAAGCTCTAGGAGAATATGGGTGTGAACTATCTTGAGCTCTCTTGGCTCAGGCCCTAGGTGGATATGGATGTGAGCTATTTTGAGCTCTCCTGAGCTCAGATCTTTGGGGAATGTGTGTAAGCTATCTTGAGCTCTCTTGGCTCAGGCTCTAGAAGGGAGTTTTTTTAAGTTATCTGGAGCTTTCCTGGGTTCAGGCCCTAAGAGGATGCTTGTAAGCTATGTTGAGTTCTCCAGGACTCAGACTATAGGAAGATGAGTGTGTAAGCTATCTTTAGCTCATGGGGATCAGGCCCTAGAAGGATGTATGTGAGCTATGCTAAGCTCTTATGTGTAAGCTATATTGAGTTGACTTGGGCTCAGACCTTAGTTAGGAAGAAGTATGTATAAGCTAACAAGCTCTGCTTGAAGGCAGGTGAAGCCTGTTTCCTTCAGTGCAGGTGACACTCAACCAAAGCAGCATTGCAGAGAGGAAGTCAAGAGAATCTGGTGGCCATGTGAATCTGGTGGCCTTATTGGGTCAGGCAGAGTCTATTTAAGACCCTGGCTCCCAGGCTTGGCACAAATTTTGTGAGTAGGTAGTGTAGGGACAGGTCACTCCTCTGTCAGGGACAGTGAATATTGGTAGGGAGAGATTCCAGATGAGTGCACACAGGATAGGGACACTCCATCTACCTGGAATCCTCCCATTTGGGGTCCAAACCTACCAGGCTGCATTCTGTCTTCTGAGACAGACGCTGTCGGCATGCCCAAGATTTGTTACGTTCCACATTGCCATTTCATCCTGTGAGTTTTCCCACTGGGGTGCCTTCCCACCGGGCTGTTTGTAAGATCTGAACTTTAACTTCAATACAAGTTCTGTTTCCTGCAACAAGCTTTGACTCTTGTAAGGTGTGTGTAAGCTTCATTAAACTCTGCTGAGGTCAAGTCCAGGGAAGATGTATGAAAGCTATCTTAGAAGTCTAAGATCAAGATACCACTAAAACTTTGAACTCTAAGGAGTCAAAAAAGTAGAAGGCAACCTATTAAGCATAGTCTGAGGAATCCGCCCGATAGATGAGAGATAGAGAGAAGGGTCTTTCAAGAGGATTTAAGCTGGTGATTGAGATGAACTGTATTCTGGGGTATCCTAACTCTTTTCTCATCCTCCTTCCCCTATTTTTGCTACCAGTTAGTAAAAAAGATTTATGTTTATGATACCAAAATATTGGCTGGCGCCCGTTTTTATTAGGCAGTCTGGAGAAGAACCACATCTGAGATTGAATGCGTCTGAGGTCTTATTACCATGTAAAGGTGCTTGTGATATCCATAATGTAACTTGTTAGTCATCCGATGCTCAATTCTTGTTGAAGTCAACGCTAATAATGCTACATTTGAATTAAATACCAGAAAATGAAAAATTACATAAAATAGTATGACTTGTTTAATGTATCCAATCTAAGATTAAAATGAAAATTTAAATTATGATTTTAATTGATTCAAAAATATGGTTTAACATGATGTGAATAATTATAAAGATTGACTGTCCAGATTGAAAGGTGTCTGGATAAATGATCGTCAGCACAAGTTGGCCAGTCAGGTCCAAATGAAAATATTGGGGTTGATTTGCTAAAGGCTAATAGCCTGTGCAATTTGCAAGTACAGTTGCAAGCTCAAGGGCATTTACCCCAGAGCAGGGGCGGACTGACCATTCGAGCACTCGGGCACTGCCCGAGGGCCCGGGGTCAGTAGGGGGCCCCATGAAATGCCCCTGGTACCTTTTTTATAGGGTTTTTTGAGTGTGGGCAAGGACACAGGGGCCCCATGATCCCTTATTGCCCGGGGGCCCCATAAGTTGTCAGTCCGCCCCTGCCCCAGAGCTTAGTAAATGAGGGGAAGCTTCTCTTTGCAAAAAATACCAATCATATGCAAGGGAAAAAAAACAGCATTTTTGCTTGCACATGATTGGATAATGGAAGTGCGCAGAGCTTCCCCTCATTTACTAAGCTCTGGAGTAAATGCTCTTACAGAGTGCAACTGTACTTGCAAAGTGCACAGTCTCTTTGACTTTAGTAAATCAACCCCGATGTATGTCCTGTGTGGCTGGGAGTTTGCTCAGCAGCTGATGGCCAGGAACTTGAAGGGCAATCTACATATCTATATTTTAAACAAAGGGCGGACTGTCAACTCATGGGGCTCCAGGGGCGGACTGACAACTCATGGGGCTCCAGGGGGGGACTGACAACTCATGGGGCTCCAGGGGCGGACTGACAACTCATGGGGCTCCAGGGGTGGACTGACAACTCATGGGGCTCCAGGGGCGGACTGACAACTCATGGGGCCCCCGGGCAATAGGGGATCATGGGGCTCCTGTGTCCTTGCCCAAACTCAAAAAAGCCTATAAAAAAGGTACCAGGGGCATCTCATGGGGCCACCTACTGACCCCGGGCCCTCGGGCACTGCCCGAGTTTCCAAATGGTCAGTCCGCCCCTGTTTAAAACTAATAATGGAAATATGGTACAGCAAACATAAATAGGAAAGTTATGGGTAAACATGGCACTAATATCTTAACAGCTGCCGGCAGCACTTTAAATGTTCTTTAAAGAGTGGCTGTCTATGACCAATGTGATTGGCTCCTACAGAGGCCAGATGATCAGTAGCCCATCCTGCTGCGTCACAATCAGAAGCCACACCAGCTCAGTGTACAGGGAGCGGGCAGGGAGGGCAATCTTAGCACACAATTTCAGACGATCATGGGCACATACAGTATGTGTGGCAGCTGGACAATAAAGACCACTTCTACTGAGATGAAGAAGCCAAAATACCATACGCCAGTTCAGAGGTGTCCCTAGGGTTGGTGTCACCCGGTGCGGTAACACTTGGTGACACCCCCTCCAATGATCCCTGCAGAATGGATTGGATCTGCGGATTGAGCATTGTGGATCAGACTCCGATCCATTATGCTCAATCCGCAGATCCGCTTCATTCTGCGGGGATCGTCGGATTTCTTTACAACTTACCTTTTCTTGGAGCGGGTCTGGTGTCACCCCCGTATAGGTTGCATTCTGACGATCCCCGCAGGATCGTTGGCATGCAACGTATATGGGATGACACCGGACCTGCTCCAAGAAAAGGTAAGTTGTAAAGAAAGCCGACGATCCCCGCCGGATGGATCCGATCCATCCTGCGGGGATCGTCAGCTTGCTTTACAACTTACCTTTTTGTGGAGCAGGTCCGGTGTCACTCCGTGTGGTCGGTGTCACCAGTTGCAGACTGCACCGCCCGCACCTGCCTCGGGACGCCACTGCGCCAGTTCAACCTAAGTGTACGATCAATGAATACATCTTCAGCCAGGTTCCATTCAGGCCGCGCCCTGATGCATTTCGCCCCACCCATAGGGCTTAATCGTGGTCATAGTCTTACCTAAGTTGTATATGGTCCCACTTTTCCTTCTTCCACATATATGCATTACACGCTTAAGAACATAGTCACTTACTTGTGATTTGAAGCTGAAACACAGGACAGAGCTCTCTGGCAGGGGAGGAGACTTGCTTTTATCTAATTTGCCCTCAGTTAAGTAACACGTAAAAGGAGAAGCAGCAGACGGACGAGCTCATCTCTCTCTGCTCTCTCCTCCTATCAGCATGCCCCTCAGTAGCACATAAGCACTGCAGCAAAATTGTCTGCCTTCTTGTGTTGTTTTGTTTTTCTTTGTGTCTGAGCTCTGCTGTACAGAGACCACAAGAGACCTGTTAGCTGGTCAAATTCAGGTAACTACACTGTTAAAAAGTTAAATTTACTGATACATGATTATAGAGCTGTTATCATTTGATTATTTTATACCTGTCTAAAGTTCAGCTTTAAATCCTAAATCTTTAGCATAGGCCTTGTCACAAACACATTAGCTGCAAAACCAGTTTTATTTCAGCCACTCTACAAAAGCCTTGAGCTTCCACATTGTACCAATCATGAGCCACTAGAGGGAGTGCATGGCAGCCTATGCAAAGGATAATGTTACACTCAGAATATACACTATATTGCCAAAAGTATTGGGCCGCCTGCCTTTCCATACACATGAACTTTAATGGCATCCCAGGCTTAGTCCGTAGGGTTCAATATTGAGTTGGCCCCGCCTTTTGCAGCTATAACAGCTTCAGCTTTTCTAAGAAGGCCGTCCACAAGGTTTAGGAGGGTGTCTATGGGAAGGTTTGACCATTCTTCCAGAAGCACATTTGTCAGGTCAGGCACTGATGTCGGAGGAGGAGGCCTGGCTCACAGTCTCCGCTCTAATTCATCCCAAAGGTGTTCTATGGGGTTGAGGTCAGGACTTGGCCCCTTAGTTCCCGTGAAAGGAATTCTTAAGGCATCAGCATACCAAGACATTTTGGACAATTTCATGCTCCCAACTTTGTGGGAAGAGTTTGGGGATGGCCCCTTCCTATTCCAACATGACTGCGCACCAGTAGACAACTCAAGCAACAATACATCCCTGAGCAACAATAGCCCCCCCCCCCACCAACAACAGATTCCTCACCAGTCACAATAGACCCCCTGCAACAAAATACACCCACAGCAATAATAGATCTCCCAGCAGAAAGCATCAAGAGACAATCCAGCAGCCAGCAACAGTAGATCCCTCCCAGAACCATAGGAGCCCAGAAGGCATAACAGACCCCTCCATTAACAATAGATCCCCTAGCCACAATAGATCCCCCAGAAGCCAACGTCAATGGACCCACCAACACACCCTAACACCCCATTACATATTTTCAGTGCTGGAGCTGTCGGAACTGCATTCTATCTATCTATCTATCTATCTATCTATCTATCTATCTATCTATCTTTCATGTTACTCATTCTCATTATTAAAGTGATAGCAAACCCCAGACATTAAAAAAAAAAAGAAAATCCCCTGCAAGGCAATGGCATAATGTGATAGTATACATCACATAGTAGCACATTATGAAATACTTACCTTAGAAAGACGCCCTCCAGTGGTTTGCTGTCACCACTGTAGGTGCTTCCATCTTCACCCGGTCTTCCTTCCAGGTTCACTGGCTGCGGCCACTTGAATTGCTGACCCATGATGACGTTGAACTCACGCATATACATGAGAGAAATGTGTAGTACTTCCCCCTTGGGGGTTGCTAAGAGATTTGGGTCCCCCTATAGTCCTGTGCAGCCAGGCAATCTACATTCTCTACACAAGCTTGCATTCAAAGTCATAAATAAGTCCTTGAGCTTTTGTTTTGTGGTTTGAGGGAATTTAGAAATGGGATAGGGTAAGGGGTGTATAGGATGTCCAAGGGAACCAATAACTGAGAACATACTTCCTGGAACTATTCACAAGCTTCTCTTCTGCAACACAGTCTCTGTTGGAGAGCTAGCCAGTGTCTCCTTGATGTACCACCTCAGACCCTAGATGAACTCCTCTTCAGGATCTGGCTCTTGTTCCTTTAAATGGGTGAACAGTCACTAGTAGAGGGCTAATCTGGTTTCCTACCAGAGTGCCTTTTCCCCTATCCACCCAGGGGGTGCAGGTGTACTCGGTCAGAACCTATCCTGTACCGCTTGCGGGATGGCGGCTATTACCAGTTGGGCTGCTCGTTCCTTGCCATACAAGTGGTCCTCGCTAAAGATAGGGCCATTGAGTTCCAAGTTTTCCTCCTTTCCAGCTCCAGGCTCACAAGCAGGCCCCATCCCACTAGGCCTCCTGGCAGCCTCCTTTCTCTGCCTCCCATCTTCCTCTCTCCTTCTTCCACCCGACTCTCCCACCACACACTCCTGCTACTAAGCAGTCTCTAACACTTTTAAGGCAGCCGCAGAGCCTTGCCAAGTCTTCCATTGGGGATTGGATGAGGTCCTGCACTAGTGCAGCCAGCCACTCCTCAGATCCACCCACTGCCTCCAAGGCCCTCCTCCAAAAGCCTCAGAGCAGGGGGAAAAATGGCCTGCAGAGTCTCTCAGCCCTGACCACAATTTGAAGCCACTGGCTATTACACCTGGGTTGCTACCAGCTCCTGACTAACCATTAGGGTCTAGCTCCCTACAGCTAAACCAGGAGGGCACTACAAATGGTTTAAGGCACAGAGCTCTGAGGGGACGGCACGGGTATGCCAAGTTTAGGAGATATTACTCTACCTACTGTTAAGCTTTATTATCGACTTACCTGTAGGTACAAGTTCTAAAGCGGACTTTACTATTGCTTTAAGATAACGTCTTTCTCAAATACATCAGATTATCTGTCTAATCATTTATGTGTATTATTAAAACCAAGTTGGCATTCCCATTTAACAACATTGGTAATATTTAGAATGGAAAGGGTATTTTGTATCCTTGTCATAATTGCTATATATTACAGCATCAGTGAAGGGTGAAATTCATTGGATTGCTCATTTGTAAAATGATTGCGCTGTTTTCGGTGGGCACGCACTATGTTTTTCTATAACAGTTACACCATACACTGAGCCTGCAATTGAAGATTATACCAGTGTCAGATTGAAGTTTAATTTTTTTTTGTAATGGTTTATTATTCACATCAATGGAATTATTAAGGCTGAATTGGTAGGGACAGAAACATATTGGAGATAATAGACATAAGTGATTAGAGCCATTGTGGAAAAATGATCTGTTTCGCATGGAATGGAGTGTCTGAATCAGTTCTGTATTAGGTAGGATTGTTAGCGACTCTCATCTTTGGCAAGCAATATGCTCTTTATAGACAGGCACCTGGTTTAGGCTGGGTGTAGAGGGACAGATATTTCCACCGAGAAGGTACAGAGAAATCTGTTCACTCTCAGGAAGATTTTCCAACAGTATGGAAATTTTTTCTGCAAAAACAAGTTATGCTGGGGTTAGCAGGGGCGGACTGACAGCTCATGGGGCCCCGGGCAATAGGGGATCATGGGGCCCCTGTGTCCTTGCCCAAACTCAAAAAAGCCTATGAAAAAGGTTCCGGGGGGCCCCCTATTGACCCCGGGCCCCCTTTTTTTGTTAACTTGTTTTCCTTTGAGTATAGATCTATGCTGGACCCAAGCATGTTTGAAGCTATTTACTGTTGACTGGCTCACTACTTCTGGTGGAAGTATATTCCAAGCATCAACTAATATTTTACTGAAAGAGTAGTTGATGCTTGGAATAAACTTCCAGCAGAGGTAGTGAGCCAGTCAACAGTAAATAGCTTCAAATATGCTTGGGACAAGCATAGATCTATACCCAGTGGTGTCCCTAGGGGAGTGCGGGCCGCACCAGGTGACACCATCGCAAGGGGTGCAGGAGCAGGATTCCAGCAGAGCTTCTGGGCCCTGTGAAGGTCCTGGACAGTTATTGGGGTAATCCTGGATTCCCAGCACAGTGACAGCTGCCCCAGGTGTAGCGGTAAATTCGAGTATCCCTGACAACTCATGGGGCCCCCGGGCAATAGGGGATCATGGGGCCCCTGTGTCCTTGCCCAAACTCAAAAAAGCCTATGAAAAAAGGTACCAGGGGCATCTCATGGGGCCCCCTACTGACCCCGGGCCCTCGGGCAGTGCCCTGCCCAGACCCGTGAAGATATGTATTCCCTGAAGCAACTGCACATGTGCCGGTTTCAGGCCGAAGAAGCCGATCTATGACTTTAGCACAGAGCTGCCACAGTTAACCCCTTACAGGCTGCAAACCACTAAAGCTGATCCCGTGGATCACTATGGGTTGCAAGATCAGTTAACCCCAGGCACTGCCTGAGGGCCCTGAGGGGTCAATAGGGGGCCCCATGAAATGCCCCTGGTACCTTTTATAGGCTTTCTTGGGTATGATTTGAGTGTGGGCAAGGACACAGGGGCCCCATGATCTCCTATTGCCCAGGGACCCCATGAGTTGTCAGTCTGCCCCTGGTTAACCTAAATGGGGTTAACTGATCTTGCAACCCATAATGATCCGCAGGATCAGCTTCAGTGGTTTACAGCCTGTAAGGGGTTAACTTCAGCAGCTCTATGCTAAAGTCAGAGATTGGCTTCTTCGGCGCCTACCCGATCGTGGCCCCGGGTGTCAATCACCGGGTCCCAGCTGGTGATTACCCTCCAATGCCCAGTGATTACCAGAGATCAGCAACAGGGAGGAGGGCTGCATTGTTTATCAACAGCCCTCCTCCCTGGCAGTTTGGGCAAGGTGCTCGGCATGGTTGAAGCATGCCCCCACCCCCCAGTAAAACACTCAAATCACACAGTTAACCCTTTGATCACCCCTCATTGTTAACCCATTCCTGCTCAGTGCCATTAGTACAGTGTCAGTGCTATTTTTTTTTTTAGCACTGATCACTGTATTAGTGTCACTGACATCCAAGTCAGTTCCCCCCAGTGTCAGAATGCCACCGCAGTCCTGCTATAAGTCTCTGATCGCCGTCATAAGTCGCTGATCACCGCCACTATTAGTATATTAGAAAAAAAATCCAGTATCTATACCGCCATTTGTAAACGCTATAACTTTCACGTAAACCAGTTAATTTACATGTATTGGGATTTTTTTTAGCAAGGCATGAAGCAGAATACATTTTGGCCGAAATTTATGATGCAATTTGATTTTAAATTTCTTTTACTGGACATGTTTAATAGTCCAAAATATTGTTTTTTTCTCAAAATTGTCAGATTTTATTTTTTATAGTACAGCAAATAAAAAACGGTCAGGCGATCAAATACCACCGAAAGAAAGCTCAATTCGTGGGAAAAACAGGACGTAAATTTCATTTGGGTGCAGCGCTGCATGACCGCGCAATTGTCAGTTAAAGTAACGCAGCGCCGTAACGCAAACCGCTTCTTTAAAGAAGGAACGAACCTTCATGGCAAGAATAAAATCATATTTCCCTTCCTTCCATCGGTGGCTTCCATCCTTTTCTCATCAGGAAGAAAATATTTTCTCCCATCTCCGTGGCCCTTCATAAACGGTTTCATACTTCCCCGCAATCTACTAAACCCTCTCCGCCTCTATCCATCCATGCAGGCTGTTACCACGGTTTCTGTGACCCAAATGCCGTTACAAGTGGCGAGTCTTCACCTGGTGTTGAGTCGCAGACGCTTAATGATGTCTCCTGAACTTGGTGTCATCGGTCACCTCAACTGCGACCAGTGAATTTAGTCACCAAGACAACAAGATTATATCCTTCAGCCAAAACCCAGCTCCGTGCCGGGAATCCAGGACTGACTGGTCTGCTATTCTACTAAAAATGAGAAAGACACGAGGACAATATCAGGAAGACTCAACGGAATCTGCAACATGTTAACGCCCAACGCCAATCCAATTTTTTTTTCTTTCTACAAAGAGTGGTCTTGCAGATTACACTTCCTGATCTGGTGACACCTTGACATATAGGGTGTTAAAAAAAAGACCCCTAGAAAGCTGGAAAAACAGGATTCTAAAAAAAAAATCCATTTCCGCAAAATACAAAAATTGGGATGAGCATGGTGGACCATCTTACTTTTCTAAGTCGGAGAAAATTCCTTCATCATGAAACTCACGTGGCAATCCCTTGGCTCCCTCAGTAGATTGCACAGAAATTTTTCATTGCATTATGGGATTCAAGATGGGGGAGGGGCAGGGGTGTATTTACCACAAGGCAAACAAGGCATTTGCCTAGGGCGGCATTTTTCAGGGGGGGGGGGCAGCACTGCCCCTTGGAAGAAGGGACACGCGGCATGGGGACCTGGTGGCTTCCGAGAGATGCTGGGGGTTTCATAACGGTGTATGCACAGCCCGACTCTCATTCCTGGGGATGTCCAGAGTAGTGAAGGTGATTGTCTTTCTCTCTCTCGCCATGGGGGATGGTGGCTGGTGTATGGGGGGCAGTGGTAGTGGAAGGCTCAGGTGGAGGGCAGGGTTGTTCTTGGTCAATGTCAGGCTCTTTCTGTGGGGGGGGCCCCAATTTTTGTGTTGCCTAGGGCAGCACAAAACCTAAATACACCACTGGGTTGGGGGGCATGTCTTTGTACTGACTTTTAGAAAGTCAGTGATTGCTTAAAGTGTTACTACACCCCGGACCCTGCATTTACTATATCTGGTCTCCCCGGACCCTGCATTTACTATATCTGGTCTCTCCGGACCCTGCATTCACTATATCTGGTTTCCCCGAACCCTGCATTCACTATATCTGGTCTCCCCGGACCCTGCATTCACTATATCTGGTCTACCCAGACCCTGCATTCATTATATCTGGTTTCCCGGGACCCTGCATTCACTATATCTGGTTTCCCGGGACCCTGCATTCACTATATCTGGTCTACCCAAACCCTGAATTCATTATATCTGGTCTCCCCGGACCCTGCATTTACTATATCCGCTCTCCCCGGACCCTGCATTCACTATATCTGGTCTCCCTGGACCCCGCATTTACTATATCCGCTCTCCCCGGACCCTGCATTCACTATATCTGGTCTCCCCGTACCCTGCATTCACTATATCTGGTCTCCTGGACCCTGCATTCATTATATCTAGTCTCCCAGGACCCTTCATTCACCATATCTGGTCTCCCCAGACCCCGCATTCACTATATCTGGTCTCCCAGAACCCTGCATTCACTATATCCGGACTCCCTGATCCCTGAATTCACTATATTTGTTCTCCCCGGACCCTGCATTCACTATATCTGGTCTCCACTGACCCTGCATTCACTATATTCGGTCTCCCCGGATCCTGCATTCACTATATCTGGTCTCCCCGGACCCTGCATTCACTATATCTGGTCTCCCTGGACCCTGCATTCACTATATCCGTTCTCCCCAGACCCTGCATTCACTATATCTGGTCTCCCCAGACCCGGCATTCACTATATCTGGTCTCCCCGGACCCTGCATTCACTATATCTGGTATCAAAGTATACACAAAATGGAAATTCAATTATTTTAGTAAATATAAACTGCTAAATACATTTTCTCATCAGCAGTATATGGCATTCTTGTGACTTCTATCAGTGTCCAGCAGAGCACTGGTTAAAGCTTATAGGAGGAGTTTTCAGTCTCCCCTGATTGTCCTATGAGGATGCAGAACCCCTGACCCTCTGTCTGGACAGTGCTGATTTGCTCTGTGCTGATCACATGCACTCTCCCAAAGAACAAAAAAACCTGTCTAGCAATACACAATAAACTGAACATGTGCAGAGTGACTCCTAGAGCTCTGTACTATCAGCAGATGGATTGGGGACAGTAGAAGAAGGGAAGGATCAGAGAAGATGGGATCAAACAGCCTTTTTACACAATGCAGAGGATAAACCCCTTAGGTTCCACAGTGAGTATAACAAGCATGCTTTACTGCATCTACAGACTGATTGTACTATTTGCGGTTTAGTATCACTTTAAAGCTAAAGGTTATTCTGATTTTTGTTTTTGCCCTCCCTGGTTCCTCCTTTCCCCCCCTCATCAACAAGCTAATGCCTTTTTTTAAAAAAAAGTTTTCATTTTCATGATATATCTCTTTTTAGACCCAGTGACATCATCACTAGATCTCTGAGCTTCTCTAAGTCATGCAGGCAGATCATGGCTGGTGGGAGGAGCTGGCAGGGTGATGTACTGTACATAGTAGGGGTGGACTGACCATTTGGAAGCACTGCCCGAGGGCCCAGGGTCAGTAGGGGGCCCCATGAGATGCCCCTGGTACTTTTTTCATAGGCTTTTTTTAGTTTGGGTAAGGACACAGGGGCCCAATGATTCCCTATTGCCCGGGGGCCCCATGAGTTGTCAGTCCGCCCCTGGTACATAGCTTCCTGAAAACATCACAGCACCTTTGTAGGGTAGGTGCAGGGTGGTAAGGAGGCAGTAATGACACTGAGGCCCGGGATGCAGAAACCAACGTACTGAAGAACTTGCAGAACAGTTACAATAACCCGGCGGGGAGAACGCCTGGGGTAGGCCTAGTAGGCCTGAGGTCTGCTGAGGAAGATGGAGTGCAGCAAGGCTGGTCCAACCCAAGTGAAGTGTAGATAAAGGCCCTACGCTCTCCCTACCACTAGTGCTGTCCTCCAGGGGGATAGACTCTCTTAAGATGACACTTGGCCTGGTCTGAACGGTCTTTTGCAACCTACTCTAGCCTCCACCACCATAAGAGACAGGAGGACTACAGCCAACTCTTCTAGGTGCAGAACTATCTCACCCTGTCCTCCAGCCCTGCCTGAGCCTCTGCACGGGGTGACTACATCTGCACAATGTGGGGGCATTTGGCTCCCATTCACCCTGACTTTGGGCCCCTCTCAACTTGCCTTAAATATGGGCATTGACTCAACCATGACATCACTACAGGAGGGACCTAGCACCTGATTACACCAAGAGTCTCCAAACTTTATAAACAGAAGGCCAGTTTCAGACTTAAGGGGGGCTGGACTTTCATTATTGGGCGTAGAAAAGACCTCAACATCAGTGGGAATAAACAAAGCCCCATCTTTGGTGTCAGTGGGAGGAACTGTGCCTCATCGTTGGTGTCATGGATCCCATGGTTGGTGTCATTGGGAGGATTTATACCCCTTAATTGGTTTCAGTGAAGGGAATTATGCCCCATTGTTGGTATCAGGGGAGGACTAACAACTCATGGGGCCCCCGGGCAATAGGGGATCATGGGGTCCCTGTGTCCTTGCCCAAGCTCAAAAAAGCCTATGGAAAAGGTACCAGGGCATCTCATGGGGCCCCCTACTGACCCCGGGCCCTCAGGCAGTGCCCGAGTTTCCAAATGGTCAGTCCGCCCCTGGTTGGTATCAGTAGATAAAAATAGCACCCAAAGGGCCGGATAAAAGCAAGCAAAGGGCCGCATCTGATCCCCAGGCCCAGAGGCGTCACTAGGGTTGGTGTCACCCGATGTGGTAACACGTGGTGTCTCCCCGGTCCCAGGCTCTGTGTTGAGAGATGGAAGGATGTCCTGTGCAGGGACTGGCCAGTGATGTGTGATGCAGAGGGGCAGGTTCTGGGTGGAGTCATTACCATTCATGGACTGACATGTAGAGTAAGAGCCATCCAATCAGAGGGCGGGCTCCGCTCCGGTGTACTGGGGACAGGCTAGGTGTGAATTGGCCTCCAGCAGCCGCTGTGATCCTGGGGATCGGACACCCCTCCCCGCCGGGACCCGACATCTCACCCCCCGCATGGCACGGCTGTTCCAGGGGCTGCAGGAGGGATGAGGAGCCCTGGTACACGGGGAGAGGACAGAGGACACTCCGCTCAGATGGATGACAGTCACTGACAGCTCTTCTTTTCATTTTGGTGTCACCCGCTGTGGCCCGCACCACCCACACCCCCCTAGTGATTTCCCTGCCCGGGCCACAGACAACTGGATTACACTATCCTGTGCTAATACACACTGTACTGGGACCAAGCCACCTAGTGGCAGGGTAGCTAATTGCACTGGATTACAAACAGAGGGGATACATTTTGCTGACTGCATTGCTATAGGTCTAACTCAGCAGGGGGTGTGTTGGGCCTCGGCAGAGAGACTGCTGCTTTCACAAAATGATTCTTTGCATGCTGCCAGGGGGAAAGCTTTTCTGTTCAAAATGCAGCTTTCAGTTTAGATGTACCTGAAATTGGGCTTTAAAATGAAAAAGGTTTGGGCTGGAGATTCACTTTAAGAATTTTAGCTCGGCCAGAAGACGGTATATCCTTTTTTTTTTTTTTTGCTCAGTAACTGGAGATTTTTCACTGACCGTCGGATGCCTCCTCACCCCCCGAACGGAATTATATTACAACAATGAAAGTGTGACTGAGTATCTATAGATATTCCATTTCGGCTGAGTTATCTGCTCACAATGCACAGAAATTTTCAATCCTCTAACATTCCATTTCTTTTCTCTGATGCCTATTATCATTTTTGAAGCACTTATCTTCATCAGTCCGTGCAGAACGTCAATAGCGACGGGGCTGAAGTACAGAAAAATGAAGTTTAACCTGAGATCTCGTCGGAGAGCCTGAGAGCCGGATTCCTGGATAGATGACCGAATCAATATCTGATTTACAAATCGTTGGCGTCCCGGGGGAAATCAATTTCCAATCAGGTAGGATGAGCCTGAATGCATGATTAATATGGCTGAGGCTTGCAATATCCGTGTTTGTGTTTGCAGTAATGTATTTCATGCTTGTAGAGGGGGGATTAACTCTTCTGTGGGATGGAGAGAGAAGAGAGAGAGACAGCAGGACAGATACAAGGTGAAGAGGATGCCATAGAGAGATCCAGAAAAAGAGGGATGCACAGAGAAGTGTAAATAGACAGCCAGACAGACAGACAGACAGATAGATACAGTAGATGATAGATAGATAGATAGATAGATAGATAGATAGATAGATAGATAGATAGATAGATAGATAGATAGATAGATAGAAAATAGATCGATAGATGATAGATAGACAGACAGACAGACAGACAGACAGATAGATAGATAGATAGATAGATAGATAGATAGAAAATAGATCGATAGATGATAGATAGACAGACAGATAGATAGATAGATAGATAGATAGATAGATAGATAGATAGATAGATAGATAGATCATGGGGCCCCCGGGCAATAAGGGATCATGGGGCCCCTGTGTCCTTGCCCAACCTCAAAAAAGCCTATGAAAAAGGCTTTTTTGAGTTTAGGTACTAGTGGCATCTCATGGGGCCCCCTACTGACCCCAGCCCTTGGGCAGTGCCCGAGTTTCCAAATTGTCAGTCCGCCCCTGATAGATAGATAGATAGATAGATAGATAGATAGATAGATAGATAGCAGGGGCGAACTGACAACTCATGGGGCCCCCGGGCAATAGGGGATCGTGGGGCCCCTGTGTCCTTGCCCAAACTCAAAAAAGCCTATGAAAAAGGTACCAGGGGCATCTCATGGGGCCCCCTACTGACCTGCAGTGCCTGAGTTTCCAAATGGTCAGTCCGCCCCAGATAGATAGATAGATAGATAGCAGGGGCGGACTGACAACTCATGGAGCCCCCGGCCAATAGGGGATCATGGGGCCCCTGTGTCCTTGCCCAACCTCAAAAAAGCCTATGAAAAAGGCTTTTTTGAGTTTAGGTACCAGGGGCATCTCATGGGGCCCCCTACTGACTCCAGCCCTTGGGCAGTGCCCGAGTTTCCAAATTGTCAGTCCGCCCCTGATAGACAGACAGATAGATAGATAGATAGATAGATAGATAGATAGATAGATAGATAGATAGATAGCAGGGGTGAACTGACAACTCATGGGGCCCCCGGGCAATAGGGGATTATGGGGCCCCTGTGCCCTTGCCCAAACTCAAAAAAGCCTATGAAAAAGGTACCAGTTGCATCTCATGGGGCCCCCTACTGACCTGCAGTGCCTGAGTTTCCAAATGGTCAGTCTGCCCCAGATAGATAGATAGATAGATAGATAGATAGATAGATAGATAGATAGATAATAGATAGATAGATAGATAGATAGATAGATAGATAGATAGACAGACAGACAGGCAGACAGACAGATAGATACATAGATAGATAGAAGGATAGGGAGTGGATAGATAGATAGAAGAATAGGGAGTGGATAGATAGATAGAAGGATAGGGAGTGGATAGATAGATAGAAGGATAGGGAGTGGATATAGTATGGAAGAGGGAGAGAGATATAAGGGTGAAAAAGTGACCAAGAGTAAAGAGAGAAGGAAAGGAGAAACTCTAATATTCCGTAATGATGACAATAGATGGCTAGTTTCCCGGGCATTATATGGCTCAGCTCTATAAGAAATGCAATAATACAGTAACAGAATTTCCCAAGACACTTTGTGAGACACATCGATACAGATAAAAGAATTTACATTTTATTAAGGATCATCATATATAAAAGTTCATATCAGGTATGAAAACCTTTATAGATAAATATACAAAAAAATGATGTACGTAAGGGATATGAATGGTTGCACGATTGTTCCACATCATAAATGATTCATCATAAATGAGCTCTTGAAAAAAACCTTGACATGTTTCGTGAGACAACGCTAGCTTCCTCAGGGGATGTGAGAACTCATAAATATAGATCCAATATGGGAAAAGAGAAAAGGGAAGTCAGCTTGATGCTGGTTCAAACACATAAGGTATGACAAGGATGTGACGACTGATCTACACAGTTTTAGCTGGGAGTTGTGAGGAGGAACAAACCAACCAAGGGATAGATGACAAAAACAGCCGTGGGAAGCAACAGCAAGGCTGCAAAGAAGCAACGTGCAATTATATATGATAGGGCTGCCCCCAGCAGGAACAACACAACAATGATATACTGTGAGCAGAGCTTTTTTTCAGCAGGAACGCGGGGGAACATAGTTCTAGCACCTCCAGCACTGAATGCATGTATTGGCAATAGGTGCTGAGGTGTGCTGAACTATATATTGTTGCTGAAGGGTCAATTCTTGCTGGGAAGGATCTACTGTTAAGGGAGGGATCTATTGTTGTTGGCTGCTGGAGAGTCTATTGATGCTGTCTGCTGGGAGATCTACTGTTCCTGGTGGGGATATAGTGTTGTTGGGGTTATTTTGCTGTTGGGTTGGGGGGACAATTGTTGCTAAAAGGGATCTACTGTTGAGGGAGGGGTCTATTGTTGTTGGCCACTGGAGGGTTTATTGATGCTGGCTACTGGGAGGTCTATTATTACTGGCTGGGGTCTATTGTTGCTGGAGGGTATTTTGCTGTTGGGGGGGGGGGGTCAATTGTTGCTAGGAGGGATCAACTGTTGAGGGAGGGGTCTATTGTTGTTGGCTGCTGGAGGGTCTATTGATGCTGGCTGTTTGGAGATCTAGTGTTACTGGTGGGGTATATTGTTGCTAGAGGGTATTTTGCTGCTATGGGGGTCTATTGTTGCTGGGGGGATTCATTGCTGAAAGGGGGTGGATTGTTGCTGGCCACAGGGGATCAATTTTCCAGCTTATTATTAACAAATCTCATACAAATTATGCTTGGTTCTGTTTTCTACAAAAGGGCGATATCGGGAGGTGGTTAGGGTGTGGAACCAAGGGACAGTGTTTGTAGGTGGGTAGGGGTTGGAACCAAGGGACAGTGCTCGGAGGTGGGTAGGGGGTGGAACAAATTGATGGTGCTTGGAGGTGGGTAGGGGGTGGAACCAAGGGACAGTGCTTGCAGGTGGGTAGGGGTTGGAACCAAGGGACAGTGCTTGGAGGTGGGTAGGGAGTGGAACCAAGGGATGGTGCTTGGAGGTGGGTAGAGGGTGGAACCAAGGGATGGTGCTTGCAGGTGGGTAGGGGTTGGAACCAAGGGACAGTGCTTGGAGCTGGGTAAAGGGTGGAACCAAGGGATGGTGCTTGGAGGTGGGTAGGGGGTGGAACCAAGGGACGGTGCTTGCAGGTGGATAGGGGTTGGAACCTTGGAGGTGGGTAGGGAGTGGAACCAAGGGATGGTGCTTGGAGGTGGGTAGGGGGTGGAACCAAGGGACGGTGCTTGCAGGTGGGTAGGGGTTGGAACCAAGGAACAGTGCTTGGAGGACGGTAGGGGGTGGTGACTCAAAAGGGGGAGTTGCTGCCCCTATTCTCTAGAAGAGAAGCCATGACTGTAAGTGTAGCACCCCTGCCCTCAAAAGATGTGAGTGAGCTGCAGTGACAGGATGGGCAGACATTTACCAGTGCTTAGTTTAGTAATGGGGGAGACATTGGGCACCTATCATTTTAAAGGTTGTATTCCTCAGTCAACTCTCGGTAAAAGAAGGGATAAGAGTTGAAAATGCCCAAAACAATTCCAGATCCACTTTATGCCTCCAAGCTGGCACCTGCAACACTGTAAATGGCACCATCAGTTGGATAACAGACTTCTCTGTACTTTCTTTCAGGAGAGTCACCGGGCCCTTAAAAGGATCCAGCTCCCATACAGTTCTTTCCTCTAGCTGAGGCTCCGTCCCTCGATTTATGGTCGCATGGCAGCATACACCGATCTGCCATAAAATTCTGACCACCCACCATAACCCGTCATGGCAAACACTCAACTAGACCTCTGAAGGTATGCTGTGGTATCTGGCACCAAACGTCAGCAGAAGACCCTTTATGTCCTGTAAGTTGCAAGGTGAAGCCTCCATGGATCAGACTTGTTTTTCCAGCACATCCTACACATGCCTGATTGGGTTGAGATCTGGAGAATTTGGAAGTCAAGCCAACACCTGAGACTCATTGTGTTCCTCAAACATTTGTTTAATTCATCAGACCAGGCCACCTCCTTCTGTTGCTCTGTGGTCCAGTTCTGAGGCTCACATGACCATCAAGAACATGGGTCAGCATAGGTCCCATGACCGGACTGTTGCTACACAGCTCCATACACAACAAACTGCGATGCACTGTGTGTTCTGACACCTTTCTATCGGAACCAACTTCTTCAGTAATTTGAGCTACAGTGTGTATAGGCACGGCAACATTTTCTTTTATGAACAACAGTCTGTGAACTTAGCAAGACATGCTTGATTGACACTTTTCCAAATGTTAGTATATATTCTGATATATACATATTGCTGTGGAACAAGGAGATATCCTGCCCAAAAGGTATGTTTATTTCACACATTTCCATGTGGATAAATGCTGTACATTCTGAATTGATGAGGACCACATGCTGGCACTTATCACAGATTAAATGCAGATTGTCACCAGAAGAGGTGGTAAGCATTGCTTGCCCGAGTGCGTTCTATATCACATCTCACATGAAATATACATGTATGGAGAACGAATTGCAGAGATAAGTGCCCTTGAAAGTTCTGCTCATGTGTGTCCCTGCATGAATTATAAAGATCCATATAATGCATGAACCCTAGAGGCTGGAACATTCACTATTGAAGTTCAGCTCTGAAACAACTGCCGTAGAATGCGTATTTCCATAAACCAGGAAATTCAAACATGGAAACACATTTCGTCTTCACTCTTCTAGGTTATCCATTAAGAGGATTATCTGAGCGGCGGGAGATGAGCGACTCCCTGGATGAGTTCACAACACTTTAAACAGGCACAGCGAACAACCGTTCATGGTGAAACACAAGGGCGATTTATAGACAAAGACTATCTACACCATGTACAGGAGCAAAAATAGAGAAAAATTGGAAATTAAAGCCTTTCATCTTGGTGGCTTTCTAATGTAGAGGCTTCCTTGCTAACCAACCTAGAGCAACTTATGGCTGCCAAGGAACCTAACTCTTCATACATAAAGTCCTTGGTAATGTCTCACCAAATATGTTCTCCAGAGCGTCCCAGTATGGCATACACAGAAACTGGTTCCATTGTGGAGCAAAATCCCTGAGCAGGCTGGGTGTTTGTATAGAGACCAGAACTACCAGCTAGGCTCGTGGACTAACCAGTCAACTCAAAGAACCTCATCTCCTTCTTCTAAAGCTAAAGTTTTGGAATGGCAATTTTTACGCTGGTCCAGCTTGGAGCAATGTATGTACAGTATATGTATATCCATGGGATCCCCATGGAAGCTGGAAATCACTGTAGTAGGCAACAATACTACACTGATTGCTTCCAGGTCATGTGCCCTACTTCTTTATGAACACAGGAGGCCACTTGCTTATTGGAAGCCAGTCAATAGGGTGACCATAGCTTGACACTCATTATTGCAAATATTCAATAGAGAAGATGGGACTTTCAGGGTACATGAACATGAATACCAAACATATTAAAAAGTTATATAACTTTTATTTCGTATTTTGTTTTTAAATGGTTGAGCTATTGAGTGCCATTGTCAGGGATGCGGGTGTGACCAGAAGTGTGTGGACTGACACAGGGAAACGTAAGCTTCAGATATAGTAAATAATATAATTTATTGAGACTAACAATACAAATATAAACGCAGTGCACCAAACCCAAAGCTAACACAAATACATACAACAAGGTGAAACAAACCCAAACCTAAACTGATATAGATACACAGGTACATACACATATAGAGCACAATGTAGTCAGGCAGGCCGGGTCGATAACTATCGGGCAGGTAGGTACAGGAGGAGCAGGCGGAGAGAATGGTCAGGGTCACAAGCCAGGGATCAAACAGGAGAAGTCAGCAGAGGTCAGGATCAGGCAGGGTCGGCAACAAGTCAGGCAGAAACAGGAACAGGAACAGGAATGCAGGTGACAAGATACAGGGGCCCATGGAACAACACACACCAAGGCCCTGACTGTGAGTCTGGCCATTCCTTAAATACAACCCCTGCAATCAGCTTCAGGTGTTTTGGCTGACTGCAGGGGTGAGTCTCTGATTGCTGAGAGCACCCGCTGGCCAGCCCTGGTACTGCAGCCCACAAGGCAGGTGAGTCCCACCGTTATTGGCAAGTCCATTCCTGACAACCATATATATATATTTGATTAAATACTTTGTATTGGATATATTAAAGTTGTTTGGTAATTGTATAATTCTTTTTGATATACATTTAGACTGCCTCAGTGGCTGAAATCTCTTCAAAAACCTCCCCTGAAGAAGCCCGTGAGGGCGAAACATGTAGGGAGTAACTACAATTATATAATCAAGTTTGAATCTCAGAATATAAAGGTGATTCAGCGAGCGCTAAGATGATGAGAACATAAGCTGCTGATACACTACAAGGAAACCATATAACCTCTTGAATATATACAATATGAAAAAGTGCAGCGCTACTAAACAAATTAAATGTGCTATATCAGAGACTGGCCACACCCTCAAATAGACAGTATAAAGTCCATAGGAACAATGTCCGGTAAATGACAAATGGATGAAATGGTGACTTTGTTACTCCCAGTGAGGCACTCATCAAAACCATGTAGGAAATATAACAAATGCGCACTCACCAGATGCGCATTAGGTAAGCGCAATATTAATAGCCAGAGGTCCCCTCTTATCCTGTGGAAGATACAGTTCACACTGGTCAGGCTGTCCCACAATACTGGCGCCTCAAGAGATCTTCTTTACTGGTGGAAGCAGCTGGATAGTTATGGGGGCCACCGGACCTCCTTGATCAGGTGGCGTGACGTCTCAGGCGTGTATGGCTCCTCCTTAACATGTTTCGCACATGTTAAGGAGGAGCCATCCTCAGAAGGGGTTTTGACGAGTGCCTCACTGGGAGTAACAAAGTCACCATTTCATCCATTTGTTCCTATGGACTTCATACTGTCTATTTGAGGGCGTGGCCAGTCTCTGATATAGCACATTTAATTTGTTTATTAGCGCTGCACTTTTTCAAGTTTGAATCTCAGTTCCACTCTTAGTACTGAAATTGTTTTTATGTTTCTGTATTTCTTTCCATTTTTGTTTTTAAAAAAATTCGAAATAAAAATGAAATAACTTTTTAATATGTTTGGTATTCATATTCATGCACCCTGACAGTCCCATCTTCTCTATTGAATATTTACAATTTTAAGGGATGTGGTGCAATAATCATATCTGGTCGCCCGCTCGCCACTTTACTGTTGACACTCATTATTGTGGATCTTACCACATCATGGTACATGAATATGACTTTGGGGTTCCAAATGTATTCACCAGGCATTATTGCAGGGCCATGTGTGCAATAAATGCACATGTTTCCTAACATGTTTCATCACTGACATGGCTTTGTCATGGCTTGTTCTTCAGAGGAAGCCATGTTCGCAATAAAATGCAGTGACATTATTCTTTTTTTATAGATGATAACTACTGAGACTACATTTTTTTAGAGATATTATACTGTATCTATGAATATTATATTGATATTATATTATTATTACTTTAATATATTAACAATAATATAGCAAAAGAAGAAGAAGACATTATTATTGGTATTATTATTATTATTATTATTATTAATAATAATAATAATAATAATAATATTCATAATATTATGAATAGTATTATTGTTGTTGTTAATAATAATAATAATAATAATAATAATAATAATACTATGAATAGTATTATTGTTGTTGTTAATAATAATAATAATAATAATATTATGAATAGTATTATTGTTGTTGTTAATATTATTATTATTATTATTATTATTAACAACAACAATAATACTATACATAATATTATTATTATTATTATTATTATTAACAACAACAATAATACTATTCATAATATTATTATTATTATGAATAGTATTATTGTTGTTGTTAATAATAATAATAATAATAATAAAATTATAATAATATTATGAATAGTATTATTGTTGTTGTTAATAATAATAATAATAATAATAATATTATGAATAGTATTATTGTTGTTGTTAATATTATTATTATTATTATTATTATTATTATTATTATTATTAACAACAACAATAATACTATTCATAATATTATTATTATTATTATTATTATTATTAACAACAACAATAATACTATTCATATTATTATTATTATTATAAATAGTATTATTGTTGTTGTTAATAATAATAATAATAATAATATTATGAATAGTATTATTGTTGTTGTTAATAATAATAATAGTACAGGTGGTGTAAAATTTGAATTCAGTTATTTTCTGCTATTTATGTTTTTTTCATGTACACTGGCAGCTGCTAAACTCGAGTTTAGGAGCTTTTGCCATGATTTTTTTGCCAAAGCTCCTAAACTCAACTCCCTAAAGGCCTATGTCCATGTACACATAGGCTTTGAGCAGAGTTTAGGAGCTCCCTCTCCTGAACACTGAAGAATTGTGTTCAGGATAGGAATGTTTTGACTGCCGGCCGCAGGAAAATGTAAAATGCAGCAAAACCATGTGTAAACATGGGGTGTTTATTGATCCCTGTGAAGGTAAATAAAAATGTAACAAAAACTGTAATTTCTCAGCTTATTTCAGTATTATAAATAAAGAAATATAAAATGCCGAGGAGTTAGGTTGGTTTTGGTTGTTTTATTCTTTTTTTTTTTTTTTGCAAAGATGGAGTGTTTATTGATCCCTGTACAAGTAACGAAAAACAAACATTGTAACTCTTCCCCACTCTATTTAGTATTCTAAATAAATAAGTATAAAAATGACTGGCATCGGGCCATTTTTTATTTGGGTAGTTTATTAAATTTTTTGTTTTGAGCAAGACATGAACATTCATTGATTCCTATACAAGTAAATAAAAATCTAGCAAACATTGTAACACTTCCCCACTCTATTCAGGATTCTAAAAATAGCTGGAGTCAGGTCATTTTCAATTTGTGTTTTGTTTTGTTTTTTTCTTGCAAAGATCGAGATGTTTATTGATCCTTGTACAAGTAAATAAAAATCGAACAAAAATTGTAACTTTTACTCGATACGTTCAATATTCGAAATCAATACGTAAATATAAAAACGTCTGGAGTCAAGCTATTTTTTTTTTTCTTACAAATATAGAATAATTCTAAATAAATAAACACATAATAAAAAATGGCTGGAGAGAGGCTTTAAAATTGTACAAAAAAAGTTCACACAAACTGAGTGCAATAGGAGGGAAATTATATAATTACATATACGAAGAAGAAAATACAGTGTGAAGTATCCCAACAGGGCCAAAGTTAGATGGGGTTGCAACCTGGGCCAGCTCGGTATTCAGTATTCTAAATAAATAAATAAATATAAAAATGTATGGAGATATAGGCTGATTTTGATTTGGTTATTTTACTCTATTTTTTATTTCTATTTTGTATTTATTATTTTTTTATTCTATTTTTTTGTCCTACAAAGACAGAATAATTCTAAATAAATAAATAAACAAATAAATATTAAAAATGGATGGAATGTTTATTGATCCCTTTCCAAGTAAATAAAAATCGGACAAAAAAATTTAAACTCTTACCCGCTCGTTTCAGGATTCTACATGAATAAATAATTATAAAAATGGTTGTAGTCAGGCAATTGGTTATTTTATTAAATTTTTTTTCCCCGCAAAGACAGAATAATTCTAAATAAATAAACAAATAAATATTAAAAATGGATGGAGTCCAGCTTTCAAATTGCACAAAAAAAGTTCACACAAACTGAGTGCAATAGGAGGGAAATCATATGATTACATATATACGAAGAAAAAAATACAGTGTGAAGTATTCCAGCAGGGCCAAAGTTAGATGGGGTTGCAACCTGGGCCAACTCGGTTTTCGGTATTCTAAATAAATAAATAAATATATATAAAAATGTATGGAGATATAGGCCGATTTTGATTTGGTTATTTTATTCTATTTTTAATTATTTATTTTTTATTCTATTTTTTTGTCGTGTTTATTGATCCCTGTCAGGCCGTTTTTTAATTGGTTATTTTATTCATTTTTTTTTCCTTGCAAAGAAAGAGTAATTCTAAATAAATAAACAAATAAATATAAAAAATGGATGGAGTCGAGCTTTAAAATTGCACAAAAAAGTTCACACGAACTGAGTGCAATAGGAGGGAAATCATACAATTACATATACGAATAAGAAAATGCAACGTGAAGTATTCCAGCAGCGCCAAAGTTAGATGGGGTTGCAACCTGGGCCAGTTCGGTTTTCGGTATTCTAAATATATATATATAAAAATGTATGGAGATATAGACCGATTTTGATTTGGTTATTTTATTCTATTTTTTTCATTCTATTTTTATTTATTTATTTTTTATTCTATTTTTTTGTCTTGCAAAGATAGAAGTGTTTATTGATCCCTCTACAAGCAAATAAAAATCTGACAAAAAAATTTAAACTCTTACCCACTCGTTTCAGGCTTCTACATCAATAAATAACTATAAAAATGGTTGCAGTCAGGGCATTTTTGAATTGGTTATTTTATTCTATTTTTTAATTCTATTTTTTATTTATTTATTTATTTTTTCTATTTATTTGTCTTGCAAAGATAGAAGTGTTTATTGATCCCTGTCAGGCCGTTTTTTAATTGGTTATTTTATTCATTTTTTTTCCTTGCAAAGAAAGAATAATTCTAAATAAATAAACAAATAAATATAAAAAATGGATGGAGTCGAGCATTAAAATTGCACAAAAAAAGTTCACACAAACTGAGTGCAGTAGGAGGGAAATCATATGATTACATATATATGAAGAAATAAATACAGTGTGAAGTATTCCAGCAGGGCCAAAGTTAGATGGGGTTGCAACCTGGGCCAACTCGGTTTTCGGTATTCTAAATAAATAAATATATATAAAAATGTATGGAGATATAGGCCGATTTTGATTTGGTTATTTTATTCTATTTTTTCATTCTATTTTTATTTATTTATTTTTTATTCTATTTTTTTGTCTTGCAAAGATAGAAGTGTTTATTGATCCCTGTCAGGCCATTTTTGAATTGGTTATTTTATTCATTTTTTTTTCCTTGCAAAGAAAGAATAATTCTAAATAAATAAATATATATAAAAATGTATGGAGATATAGGCCGATTTTGATTTGGTTATTTTATTCTATTTTTTAATTCTCTTTTTTATTTGTTATTTTTTTATTCTTTTTTTTTGTCTTTCAAAGATAGAAGTGATTATCGATCCCTGTACAAGTAAATACAAATCTGACAAAAAAAACTGAACCTCTTACCCACTCGTTTCAGAATTCTACATCAATAAATAACTATGAAAATGGTTGCAGTCAGGCCATTTTTGAATTGGTTATTTTATTCTATTTTTTTTCCCTCGCAAAGACAGAATAAATCTACATAAACAAATAAATATTAAAAATGGATGGAGTCGAGCTTTAAAATTGCACAAAAAAAGTTAACATGAACTGAGTGCGATAGGAGGGAAATCATATGATTACATATACGAAGAAGAAAATACAACGTGAAGTATTCCAGCAGGGCCAAAGTTAAATATGGTTGCAACCTGGGCCAACTCGGTATTCGGTATTCTAAATAAATAAATAAATACATAAATAAAAAAATGTATGGAGATGTAGGCCGATTTAATTTGGTTATTTTATTCTATTTTTTAATTCTATTTTGTATTTGTTATTTTTTTATTCTTTTTTTGTCTTTCAAAGATAGAAGTGATTATCGATCCCTGTACAAGTAAATAAAAATCTGACAAAAAAAACTGAACCTCTTACCCACTCGTTTCAGAATTCTACATCAATAAATAACTATAAAAAAAAAATGGTTGCAGTCAGGCCATTTTTGAATTGGTTATTTTATTCTTTTTTTTTCCTTGCAAAGAAAGAATAATTCTAAATAAATAAACAAACAAATATAAAAAAATGGATGGAGTCGAGCTTTGAAATTGCACAAAAAAAGTTCACATGAACTGAGTGCAATAGGAGGGAAATCATACAATTACATATACGGAGAAGAAAATACAACGTGAAGTATTCTAGCAGGGCCAAAGTTAGATGGGATTGCAACCTGGGCCAACTCGGTATTCGGTATTCTAAATAAATAAATAAACACATAAATATAAAAATGTATGGAGATATAGGCCGATTTTGATTTGGTTATTTTATTCTATTTTTTAATTCTATTTTTTATTTGTTATTTTTTTATTCTTTTTTTTTGTCTTTCAAAGATAGAAGTGTTTATTGATCCTTGTACAAGTAAATAAAAATCTGACAAAAAACCTGAACCTCTTACCCACTCGTTTCAGAATTCTACATCAATAAATAACTATAAAAATGGTTGCAGTCAGGCCATTTTTGAATTGGTTATTTTATTCTATTTTTTAATTCTATTTTTTATTTATGTATTATTCTATTTTTTTGTCTTGCAAAGATAGAAGTGTTTATTGATCCCTGTCAGGCCGTTTTTTAATTGGTTATTTTATTCATTTTTGTTTTCCTTGCAAAGAAAGAATAATTCTAAATAAATAAACAAATAAATATAAAAAATGGATGGAGTCGAGCATTAAAATTGCACAAAAAAAAGTTCACACAAACTGAGTGCAGTAGGAGGAAAATCATATGATTACATATATATGAAGAAATAAATACAGTGTGAAGTATTCCAGCAGGGCCAAAGTTAGATGGGGTTGCAACCTGGGCCAACTCGGTTTTCGGTATTCTAAATAAATAAATATATATAAAAATGTATGGAGATATAGGCCAATTTTGATTTGGTTATTTTATTCTATTTTTCCATTCTATTTTTATTTATTTTTTTTTTATTCTATTTTTTTGTCTTGCAAAGATAGAAGTGTTTATTGATCCCTGTCAGGCCATTTTTGAATTGGTTATTTTATTCATTTTTTTTTCCTTGCAAAGAAAGAATAATTCTAAATAAATAAATATATATAAAAATGTATGGAGATATAGGCCGATTTTGATTTGGTTATTTTATTCTATTTTTTAATTCTCTTTTTTATTTGTTATTTTTTTATTCTTTTTTTTGTCTTTCAAAGATAGAAGTGATTATCGATCCCTGTACAAGTAAATACAAATCTGACAAAAAAAACTGAACCTCTTACCCACTCGTTTCAGAATTCTACATCAATAAATAACTATGAAAATGGTTGCAGTCAGGCCATTTTTGAATTGGTTATTTTATTCTATTTTTTTTCCCTCGCAAAGACAGAATAAATCTACATAAACAAATAAATATTAAAAATGGATGGAGTCGAGCTTTAAAATTGCACAAAAAAAGTTAACATGAACTGAGTGCGATAGGAGGGAAATCATATGATTACATATACGAAGAAGAAAATACAACGTGAAGTATTCCAGCAGGGCCAAAGTTAAATATGGTTGCAACCTGGGCCAACTCGGTATTCGGTATTCTAAATAAATAAATAAATACATAAATAAAAAAAATGTATGGAGATATAGGCCGATTTAATTTGGTTATTTTATTCTATTTTTTAATTCTATTTTGTATTTGTTATTTTTTTATTCTTTTTTTGTCTTTCAAAGATAGAAGTGATTATCGATCCCTGTACAAGTAAATAAAAATCTGACAAAAAAAAACTGAACCTCTTACCCACTCGTTTCAGAATTCTACATCAATAAATAACTATAAAAAAAAATGGTTGCAGTCAGGCCATTTTTGAATTGGTTATTTTATTCTTTTTTTTTTCCTTGCAAAGAAAGAATAATTCTAAATAAATAAACAAACAAATATAAAAAAATGGATGGAGTCAAGCTTTGAAATTGCACAAAAAAAGTTCACATGAACTGAGTGCAATAGGAGGGAAATCATACAATTACATATACGGAGAAGAAAATACAACGTGAAGTATTCTAGCAGGGCCAAAGTTAGATGGGATTGCAACCTGGGCCAACTCGGTATTTGGTATTCTAAATAAATAAATAAACACATAAATATAAAAATGTATGGAGATATAGGCCGATTTTGATTTGGTTATTTTATTCTATTTTTTAATTCTATTTTTTATTTGTTATTTTTTTATTCTTTTTTTTTGTCTTTCAAAGATAGAAGTGTTTATTGATCATTGTACAAGTAAATAAAAATCTGACAAAAAACCTGAACCTCTTACCCACTCGTTTCAGAATTCTACATCAATAAATAACTATAAAAATGGTTGCAGTCAGGCCATTTTTGAATTGGTTATTTTATTCTATTTTTTAATTCTATTTTTTATTTATGTATTATTCTATTTTTTTGTCTTACAAAGATAGAAGTGTTTATTGATCCCTGTCAGGCCATTTTTGAATTGGTTATTTTATTCATTTTTGTTTTCCTTGCAAAGAAAGAATAATTGTAAATAAATAAACAAATAAATATAAAAAATGGATGGAGTTGAGCTTTAAAATTGCACAAAAAAAGTTCACATGAACTGAATGCAATAGGAGGGAAATCATATGATTACATATATATGAAGAAATAAATACAGTGTGAAGTATTCCAGCAGGGCCAAAGTTAGATGGGGTTGCAACCTGGGCCAACTTGGTATTTGGTATTAAAAATAAATCTAAAAATGTATGGAGATATAGGCTGATTTTGATTTGGTTATTTTATTCTATTTTTTAATTCTATTTTTTATTTATTTATTTTTTATTCTATTTTTTTGTCTTGCAAAGATAGAAGTGTTTATTGATCCCTGTCAGGCCATTTTTGAATTGGTTATTTTATTCATTTTTTTTTTCCTTGCAAAGAAAGAATAATTCTAAATAAATAAACAAATAAATATAAAAAAATGGATGGAGTCGAGCTTTAAAATTGCACAAAAAAAGTACACATGAACTGAATGCAATAGGAGGAAAATCATTCAATTACATATACGAAAAAGAAAATAAAACATGAAGTATTCCAGCAGGACCAATGTTAGATGGGATTGCAACCTGGGCCAACTCGGTATTTGGTATTCTAAATAAATTAATAAATACATAAATATAAAAATGTATGGAGATATAGGCCGATTTTGATTTGGTTATTTTATTCTATTTTTTAATTCTATTTTTTATTTGTTATTTTTTTATTCTTATTTTTTGTCTTTCAAAGATAGAAGTGATTATCGATCCCTGTACAAGTAAATAAAAATCTGACAAAAAAAAACTGAACCTCTTACCCACTCGTTTCAGAATTCTACATCAATAAATAACTATAAAAATGGTTGCAGTCAGGCCATTTTTGAATTGGTTATTTTATTCAATTTTTTTTCCTCGCAAAGACAGAATAATTATAAATATATAAACAAATAAATATTAAAAATGGATGGAGTCGAGCTTTAAAATTGCACACGAACTGAATGCCATAGGAGGGAAATCATACAATTACATATACGAAGAAGAAAATACAATGTGAAGTATTCCAGCAGGGCCAAAGTTAGATGGGGTTGCAACCTGGGCCAACTCGGTTTTCGGTATTCTAAATAAATAAATATAAAAATGTATGGAGATATAGGCCGATTTTGATTTGGTTATTTTATTCTATTTTTTAATTCTATTTTTTATTTATTTATTTTTTTGTCTTGCAAAGATAGAAGTGTTTATTAATCCCTCTACAAGCAAATAAAAATCTGACAAAAAAAATTTAAACTCTTACCCACTCGTTTCAGGCTTCTACATCAATAAATAACTATAAAAATGGTTGCAGTCAGGCCATTTTTGAATTGGTTATTTTATTCTATTTTTTATTTATTTATTTTTTTTTTCTATTTTTTTGTCTTGCAAAGATAGAAGTGTTTATTGATCCCTGTCAGGCTGTTTTTTAATTGGTTATTTTATTCATTTTTTTTTTCCTTGCAAAGAAAGAATAATTCTAACTAAATAAACAAATAAATATAAAAAGTTCACATGTACTGAATGTAATAGGAGGGAAATCATATGATTACATATATATGAAGAAATAAATACAGTGTGAAGTATTCCAGCAGGGCCAAAGTTAGATGGGGTTGCAACCTGGGCCAACTTGCTATTTGGTATTATAAATAAATATAAAAATGTATGGAGATGTAGGCCGATTTTGATTTGGTTATTTTATTCTATTTTTTCATTCTATTTTTATTTATTTATTTTTTATTCTATTTTTTTGTCTTTCAAAGATAGAAGTGTTTATCGATCCTTGTACAAGTAAATAAAAATCTGACAAAAAAAACGGAACCTCTTACCCACTCGTTTCAGAATTCTACATCAATAAATATATATAAAAATGGTTGCAGTCAGGCCATTTTTGAATTGGTTATTTTATTCTATTTTTTAATTCTATTTTTTATTTATGTATTATTCTATTTTTTTTTGTCATTTTTATATATATTTATTTATTTAGAATTATTCTTTCTTTGCAAGGAAAAAAAAAATGAAGTTAGATGGGGTTGCAACCTGGGCCAACTCGGTATTTGGTATTATAAATATATATAAAAATGTATGGAGATATAGGCCGATTTTGATTTGGTTATTTTATTCTATTTTTTCATTCTATTTTTTATTTGTTATTTTTTTATTCTTTTTTTTTGTCTTTCAAAGATAGAAGTGTTTATTGATCCCTGTCAGGCCATTTTTGAATTGGTTATTTTATTCATTTTTTTTTTCCTTGCAAAGAAAGAATAATTCTAAATAAATAAATATATATAAAAATGTATGGAGATATAGACCGATTTTGATTTGGTTATTTTATTCTATTTTTTAATTCTATTTTTTATTTATTTATTTTTTTGTCTTGCAAAGATAGAAGTGTTTATTAATCCCTCTACAAGCAAATAAAAATCTGACAAAAAAAAATTAAACTCTTACCCACTCGTTTCAGGCTTCTACATCAATAAATAACTATAAAAAATGGTTGCAGTCAGGCCATTTTTGAATTGGTTATTTTATTCTATTTTTTAATTCTATTTTTTATTTATTTATTTATTTTTTCTATTTTTTTGTCTTGCAAAGATAGAAGTGTTTATTGATCCCTGTCAGGCCGTTTTTTAATTGGTTATTTTATTCATTTTTTTTTCCTTGCAAAGAAAGAATAATTCTAACTAAATAAACAAATAAATATAAAAAGTTCACATGTACTGAATGTAATAGGAGGGAAATCATATGATTACATATATATGAAGAAATAAATACAGTGTGAAGTATTCCAGCAGGGCCAAAGTTAGATGGGGTTGCAACCTGGGCCAACTTGCTATTTGGTATTATAAATAAATATAAAAATGTATGGAGATGTAGGCCGATTTTGATTTGGTTATTTTATTCTATTTTTTCATTCTATTTTTATTTATTTATTTTTTATTCTATTTTTTTGTCTTTCAAAGATAGAAGTGTTTATCGATCCTTGTACAAGTAAATAAAAATCTGACAAAAAAAACGGAACCTCTTACCCACTCGTTTCAGAATTCTACATCAATAAATATATATAAAAATGGTTGCAGTCAGGCCATTTTTGAATTGGTTATTTTATTCTATTTTTTAATTCTATTTTTTATTTATGTATTATTCTATTTTTTTTGTCATTTTTATATATATTTATTTATTTAGAATTATTCTTTCTTTGCAAGGAAAAAAAAAATGAAGTTAGATGGGGTTGCAACCTGGGCCAACTCGGTATTTGGTATTATAAATAAATATAAAAATGTATGGAGATATAGGCCGATTTTGATTTGGTTATTTTATTCTATTTTTTATTTGTTATTTTTTTATTCTTTTTTTTTGTCTTTCAAAGATAGAAGTGTTTATTGATCCCTGTCAGGCCATTTTTGAATTGGTTATTTTATTCATTTTTTTTTTCCTTGCAAAGAAAGAATAATTCTAAATAAATAAATATATATAAAAATGTATGGAGATATAGACCGATTTTGATTTGGTTATTTTATTCTATTTTTTAATTCTCTTTTTTATTTGTTATTTTTTTATTCTTTTTTTTTGTCTTTCAAAGATAGAAGTGTTTATTGTACGAGTAAATAAAAATCTGACAAAAAAAACCTGAACCTCTTACCCACTCGTTTCAGGCTTCTACATCAATAAATAACTATAAAAATGGTTGCAGTCAGGCCATTTTTGAATTGGTTATTTGATTCCATTTTTTTCTCTCGCAAAGACAGAATAATTCTAAATAAATCAACAAATAAATATTAAAAATGGATGGAGTCCAGCTTTTAAAATTGCAGAAAAAAGGGTCCATTGAAACTACTGGAGAAGGCAAAAAAAATCAAATAATTCCATATGCAAAGAACAAAACACAGTGTGATGTATTCCAGCTGGGCCAAGGAGTTCGATGGGGTTTCCACCTGGGTCCAACTCTCTTTAATATATACATCAATGAACTGGCTGCAGCTTCGGAATCTTCTTCATCTTCAGGAATACCTTTACATGACACCAAGGTGAAGGTCCTGCCATAGGCAAATGATCTGCTTTTGTCTGCAATACAGCCTGGCCTTGCTGGAGCCGTACAGCACACCCTACACACTACCTAGCAAGTCACACAAAGCCCATGCCATAGTTTTAAGAGGTATAATATAAAAACACAACAAAATATAAATGTGCGCTGGATGAAATCAGCAGCTTTATGGGGATTGACCTGGAAATTTACCACTCACAGATTTTAAAGTCTGAAAGACAACGTATGGAGATGTTTCTACAGAAAATATTGTTACTATTGTGAACAGTGCCGGGACAAGGTCATGTAGTGCCCAAAATGAAGATGCCAAATGGTCCCACCCCCACAAAAAAAAAATAATAAAAAAAAAAAAAAAAAATGCATGAGCATTATGTGTCAGCAAAATAGCAAAAATCTCCTCCCCCCCCCCCAAAAAAAAAGTCAAGCACTATAGGAGGGCTCTAGAGGGCTATAGGATTGCAGCATTGGGGCCCCACGTTAGAAAGGCCACTGACTCTCAGGTTGCCACTGTTCTTACCCACCCAGGGGTGGACTGACCATTTGGAAACTCGGGCACTGCCCGAGGGCCCTGGGTCAGTAGGGGGCCCCATGAGATGCCCCTGGTACCTTTTTCATAGGCTTTTTTGAGTTTGGGCAAGGAAACAGGGGCCCCATGATCCCCACATTCTTTGCCGGAAGGAGATGAGGGAGGGTAAACAAACACTGCACAGTGGCATGCCAGCAGTCCCGATCCAGGAGAGCTGCAGCGGCAGGAAGAGGAGAAGCTGGAGGGGAGAGAGAGTACAACCTCTCCTCCCAGCTGTCAGGGCTCCAGGTATGACCAGAGGTGTGTGGACTGACACAGGGAAACACAGGCTTCAGATATGGTATAAACAATATGATTTATTGAGACTAACAATACAAAACGCAGTGCAAAACTAAACATAAACACAGCGCAAACAAACCAAACCAAACCACCCACCGATAACAATACATACAATACAAAGAGTAGTCAGGCAGGCCGGGTCAGTAGCAAACGGGCAAACGGAGTACCAGGAACAGGCGCGAGAGTGGTCGGGGTCACAAGCTGGGTACAGTAACTCACGGGCAGTGCGGTGCAGAGGGTCGGACAGAGAATGGTCAGGGTCACAAGCCAGGGATCAAGCAGGAGAAGTCAGCAGAGGTCAGGATCAGGCAGGGTCGGCAACAAGTCAGACAGGAACAGGAATACAGGATACAAGATACAGGGGCCCATGGAAAAACACACACCAAGGCCCAGACTGTGAGTCTGGCCATTCCTTAAATACACCTGCAATCAGCTTCAGGTGTTTGGCTGACTGCAGGGGTGAGTCTCTGATTGCTGAGAGCACCCGCTGGCCAGCCCTGGTACTGCAGCCCACAAGACAGGTGAGTCCCACCATTATTGGCAAGTCCATTCCTGACACCAGCTGTCTCCTCCTCTCCAGATCTGGTTTGTTTCCTTCAGCACTGAGCAGGTGGGAGAAGTGAAGGTGCCATCACTACTTCTGTCAGCTTGTAGGTAGGAACTTCATGCAGTACCCCCCCACCCACACATGATACCACTGCGTCAAGGGCAGCCGCCCCTCCTGCCCACCCCTTCTCCCGGACCTGATTGTAAACCATTAAGGTGCACATGGGAGGGGCTTAGCACCAATGAGAGTGCGGCTGAGTTTAAAACTTTTCTTTAATCACTTCCAGTCCGGACACTTTTACCCCCTTCCTGTCCAGGGCAATTTTCAGCTTTCAGCGCTATCATACTTTGAATGACAATTGCGCGGTCATGCAACACTGTACCCATATGAATTTTTTACAATTGTTTTGAGACAGATAAAGCTTTATTTTGGTGGTATTTATTCACCGCTGGGATTTAAATTTTTTTTGCTATGTAAATGAAAAAGTCCAAACATTTTGAAAAAAAGTGTTTTTCTTGTAAAATTTTGCAAATAAAAAATCTTTCATCATAAATCTTGACCAAAATGTATTCCGTTATATTTTATAAAATAAGCCAAATTAGTTTATAACCAAAAATTATCATTTTTAAAAAAATTTTTTACATTTTTATTTTATTTTTTTATATTATTATTTGTTTTTTTTTTTGTTTTTTTACATACTGTCACCGTAGCAGTACAGTGTCACCATGGTGACACTGTACTACTTGTGGGGGGTGATGAAGATTTTTTTTTTTTTTTTTACAGTGATTGCTTTTACACCCATATAGGATGTAAAAGCAATCATTTCTCTTTCTCTCTGCATTCTTGCAGCCATTGAGAAATACTGAGTGAGCTGTGATTGGTCACACCTTGTCACATGGTACAAGCCTGTTGTAAATAGCCTTGTACCATGTGACCTCTGTGATCATTCACAGATTTCACACGTAGTAAGCAATGATGTCACAAGTGACATCTTGCTTACTACTCTGCATGTGATCACTGATTGGCCAATCAGTGATCACATGATCGGGACCTCGTACAGAGGTCCCGTCAAACGATCGATGTTTCACTGTGTCAGGAGGACACAGCGGGCACCGGATCGCGGTGCTCCGCGCTCCCGGGGAGCGCGCACAGCTAGAAAAGGCGGGTGCTGTTTATGAACGGCAACCCGCCCCTGGAGTGCCACCGCCCTGCTGTTTATTCAGGGAAGAATTCAAGGCAGAAGGCTGAGCACAATTTATATTTCTGTATTTTACCAAAAAGACAACAAATCTTCACTTTTTGAATTCAGGTCCACATAATAATAATAATAATAATACTGTATAGCTACAAGGGTACAAGACAAGCATGCCTAGGCACACTGCTATATTCAGGGAAGAATTCAAGGCAGAAGGCTGGGCACAATTTATATTTCTGTATTTTACCAAAAAGACAGCAAATCATTTTGTTACTGTACTTGTCTCATGTACTGTCCCCACTATAATGTACAGCGCTGAGCAAACCTTTTGGCGCAATATAAATACTGTATAATAATAATAATAATAATAATCATGATGTTAGCATTAGTAGATAGATAGGAAAATATATCATAGTTGCTTGCTTAAAAAATTTTTTTTTTTACATTTTTTCAGTTACTTCCTGGTTTCCATGCCTAGGCAAATGATGTCATACCTTCCAGGAGTCTTCAGGAGGGAGGAGGAGCTCTCTCAGCTAAGCACACCCTCCTGTTCGCATACCTGAGCTAAGGGCAGATGGATTCCAGGAAGCAACTGCTACATGAATCATCTGCCCTTACTGAAGATGGCCACAGCCAGAAATGCTAGGGGCAGGGGCGGACTGACAACTCATGGGGCCCCCGGGCAATAGGGGAACATGGGGTCCCTGTGTCCTTAGCCAAATATAAAAAAGCCTATGAAAAAGGTACCAGGGGCATCTCATGGGGCCCCCTACTGACCCCGGGCCCTCAGGCAGTGCCCAAGTTCCCAAATGGTCAGTCCGCCCCTGCACGGACCCGTGAAGATATGTATCCCCTGAAGCAACTGCGCATGTGTTGGTTTCAGGCCGAAGAAGCCGATCTACGACTTTAGCACAGAGCTGCTGCAGTTAACCCCTTACAGGCTGCAAATCACTGAAGCTGATCAGTTAACTCCGTATAGGTTGAACCTATATGGGGTTAACTGATCTTGCAACCCATAGTGATCCGCAGGATCAGCTTCAGTGGTTTGCAGCCTGTAAGGGGTTAACTTCAGCAGCTCTGTGCCAAAGTCAGAGATTGGCTTCTTCGGTGCCTACCCGATCGTGGCCCCGGGTGTCAATCACCGGGTCCCAGCTGGTGATTACCCTCCAATGCCCAGTGATTACCAGAGATCAGCAACAGGGAGGAGGGCTGCATTGTTTATCAACAGCCCTCCTCCCTGGCAGTTTGGGCAAGGTGCTCGGGATGGTTGAAGCACGCCCCCACCCCCAAGTAAAACACTCCCATCACACAGTTAACCCTTTGATCACCCCTCATTGTTTTTCTAAGGGATTTCTCAGCCAAATAAAGCATGGAGACATGGATGAATGGGGGGGGGTTCTGAATATTGAAAATCAGTTAAATAGCATTTTTGGTTTGTGGGGCTCAGATGCAGTGTATTTACACTTCAAGTTGCACTATGCTAATCCCTAGAGGATCCATAACTCTTTATCTGAGCTAAATTTTGTCTACCGTATTTCATTAAAACATTTTCTAACCAAAAAATGGAACACGGGTGATTTGCTGATGTTTTTTGTGAGCGCGTTCAGCATTCTGCAGAGTTTTCCTAACTGAGCTATAAGCCCTGGGCTGAAAGCACTATACTTTTACTGTTCCCTTTAAATTTTTATTGCACCATTCCCAGCAAGAGTTTTTTTGAAGTTGGATTTTTCAAATGTATACAAAAGAAATACTGTATGGAGGAGTCGTCAGGAAAGGCAATAAAATGTAATCAGACTTTTTTTTTTCACAATTCAGTATAAGGTTGGAATCTTTATCGGCTGAAGAATTTTGGTCTTGGGGATTACAGGGTTTACGTAAAATCGACGGCATATAGTAGAAGATGCATGACGAATGTTAAGCCACTCTTACCTGACACATAAAAAAGAAGAAAATAATAATAATAAACTTTTTTTTGGCAGTGCAAACATTGGCCACTGTTTTGAACAATCTTTATTATTGGTCAGTTATCACTCTCGTTTCCCCATAAAGTGTACTATATAGTGTACTTAAACCCAAATACAAAAAGTAATATATTGCAACTCACACGTCTTTATATGTAGTGGCTGCATTTGTTTTCTTTTTGCATTTTTCCCTCCTAATTTTTAATTTGATGAGCCTAGTAGAAACATACTTCCTACCCCAGGGTGCCCACATGGAAGAAAAATATATTTTAAAAATATTCTTCCCAAATATATTGGCATATTAATGAAATACTACAATGTTGCCCGTGTTAAATATATTTAAAAAAAAAAAAAAAAATATATATATATATATATATATATATATATATATATATATATATATACATTGCATGTTGAAATGTGTTTATATATATATATATTTTTAAATATATTCTTCAGATTTTTTTAACATATAAAAAAGTAATTGTAACATATATTTTTCATATATTTGTAAATGCATTCCAAAAATACAGATTAAATGTATTTATAAAGACATGCAGTATATTTGAAAATGTATTTTTCAAAATATTTTTCAATATATTTTGTAATAAAAAGGCATTTCAACATACAGTATATATATATATACACATACAGTCAGGTCCGTAAATATTGGGACATGGACACAATTCTAACATTTTTGGCTCTATACACCACCACAATAGATTTGAAATGAAACGAACAAGATGTGCTTTAACTGCAGACTGTCAGCTTTAATTTGAGGGTATTTACATCCAAATCAGGTGAACGGTGTAGGAATTACAGCAGTTTGCATATGTGCCTCCCACTTGTTAAGGGACCAAAAGTAATGGGACATTTGGCTTCTCAGCTGTTCCATGGCTAGGTGTGTGTTATTCCCCAATATTGCCAAGATACGTGCCTTCCTCACCCCAGACACCACCAAACTTCTTGTACACTCCCTCATCATTTCACGCCTTGACTATTGCAACTCTCTTCTCATTGGCCTACCCAAGTGCAGGCTCTCCCCGCTCCAGACCATCCTGAACTCAGCAGCCAGACTCATCCACCTCACCACCCGCTCCACCTCTGCCACCCCCCTCTGCCTCTCCCTCCACTGGCTCCCGATTGCCCAACGCATCAAATTTAAACTTCTAATCCTGACCTACAAAGCCGTTCATAACACTGCCTCTGACTACCTCACCAACCTGATCCCCAAGTACCACCCTACCCGTACCCTTCGCTCCTCACAGGACCTCCTTCTATCCTGCTACCTGGTCTCCTCCTCCCATGCACGACTGCAGGACTTCTCCAGGTCCTCCCCTATCCTCTGGAACTTACTGCCCCAATCCATCCAACTGTCGCCTTCCCTCCCCACATTCAGGCGCTCCCTCAAAACCCATCTCTTCAGGGAAGCTTACCCCACCCTCACCTAACGGCCATCCTCCCTCATTCCTCCCACCACTTCATCCCCCTCAGCCACTTCATTCCCCTCAGCCACTTCCTATTGTTCCACTACCCCCTCCCTCCTAGATTGTAAGCTTGAAAGAGTAGGGCCCTCTTACCCCTCGTACGCTGTCTGTTTTTGTACTGTGCCATGTATTGTCCCCCCTATTGTACAGCGCTGAGCAAACCCTTTGGCGCTATATAAACTCGATGTAATAAATAAATAAATAAATTCCCTCATTATCCCAATTACAATGAGCAGATAAAAGGTCCAGAGTTCATTTCAAGTGTGCTATTTGCATTTGGAATCTGTTGCTGTCAACTCTCAAGATGAGATCCAAAGAGCTGTCACTATCAGTGAAGCAAGCCATCATTCGGCTGAAAAAACAAAACAAACCCATCAGAGAGATAGCAAAAACATTAGGCGTGGCCAAAACAACTGTTTGGAACATTCTTAAAAAGAAGGAATGCACCGGTGAGCTCAGCAACACCAAAAGACCCGGAAGACCACGGAAAACAACTGTGGTGGATGACCGAAGAATTCTTTCCCTGGTGAAGAAAACACCCTTCACAACAGTTGGCCAGATCAAGAACACTCTCCAGGAGGTAGGTGTATGTGTGTCAAAGTCACCAATCCAGAGAAGACTTCACCAGAGTGAATACAGAGGGTTCACCACAAGATGGAAACCATTGGTGAGCCTCAAAAACAGGAAGGCCAGATTAGAGTTTGCCAAACGACATCTAAAAGCCTTCACAGTTCTGGAACAACATCCTATGGACAGATGAGACCAACATCAACTTGTACCAGAGTGATGGGAAGAGAAGAGTATGGAGAAGGAAAGGAACTGCTCATGATCCTAAGCATACCACCTCATCAGTGAAGCATGGTGGTGGTAGCGTCATGGCGTGGGCATGTGTGGCTGCCAATGGAATTGGTTCTCTTGTATTTATTGATGATGTGACTGCTGACAAAAGCAGCCGGATGAATTCTGAAGTGTTTCAGGAATATTATCTGCTCATATTCAGCTAAATGCTTCAGAACTCATTGGATGCCGCTTCACAGTGCAGATGGACAATGACCCAAAGCAGACTGCAAAAGCAACCAAAGAGTTTTTTAAGGGAAAGAAGTGGAATGTTATGCAATGGCCAAGTCAATCACCTGACCTGAATCGGATTGAGCATTTCACTTGCTGAAGACAAAACTGAAGGGAAAATGCCCCAAGAACAAGCAGGAACTTAAGACAGTTAAAGTAGAGGCCTGGCAGAGCATCACCAGGGATGAAACCCAGCGTCTGGTGATGTCTATGCGTTCCAGACTTCAGGCTGTAATTGACTGCAAAGGACTTGCAACCAAGTATTAAAAAGTGAAAGTTTGATTTATGATTAATATTCTGTCCCATTACTTTTGGTCCCTTAACAAGTGGGAGGCACATATGCAAACTGTTGTAAGTCCTACACCGTTCACCTGATTTGAATGTAAATACCCTCAAATTAAAGCTGACAGTCTGCAGTTACAGCACATCTTGTTCGTTTCATTTCAAATTCATTGTGGTGGTGTATAGAGCCAAAAAAGTTAGAATTGTGTCGATGTCCCAATATTTATGGACCTGACTGTATATATGTATATATATATATATATATATATATGTGTGTGTGTATATATATATACATATATGTATATATATATATGTATATATATATATATATATATATATATATGTATATATATATATATATATATATGTATATATATATATTTATTTATTTATTTATTTTTAAATATATTGCATACGGCCAAAATTTTAGTATTTCAAATATATGTCAATATATTTGGAAAGAATATTTTTAAAATATATTTTTCTTCCATGTGGGTGTCAACGCTTGCTCACTGTGCTGTATCTATGGAGGAGCAGCATTGTCACCTACGTATTGCATTAGGACTACAAAGCACCTCCTCCTTCTCTTTATCTTCATAACATGGGGGAAGTGAAATATTTATTGGGCCAAAATGGGAGCAAATAAGAGAATTTCATAGGGTTTACATACTCTTATTGTTTTAGCTTTGTATATTGGAGAGTTGGCCACGCCTCTTAAGAATGTCAGGATGACGAAACGCATCTGGAAGGGGCAGGGAGTGACGTTGGTACCCGGAAGTAAGGTCTGAATTGGGAGACACTCATGCAAGCTGTTTGTGGAGTAGGCATCTCGTAGGAGATGCTTTATATACTGTATGTAGCTATGTACAGGGAAAACACTTTACAATGTGAGTGGACATTGCTTATGTGATTTTAAATGGGCACATTGTAATAAAAGATAAAAGGGATTTATAGTTCTTTCCATGGAACTTTCTATGTAAACTAAGGCATATTGGTAGAAGAGTAGATGCAAGGAGTGGACCTAGTCTTGGTTTAAGGATGGAAGTGGCCCTGGAAGGTTCAATCCCCTACAGAGGCACGAGTGCTCAATGACCTACCATATAGTAGGTGGTCAGGGTGATTAGGTGAGTCCTCTCGTGTGGAGAAGGAAGATCGCAGATGATAAGCCCAGGAGGCAAAGAAAGAGTGGAATGATATTTCTGGATGAAATTTGCACAGCACAGAGCTCTAATTAAAATATTTGTTTGCATAGATACTTTATTAATGTACAGACAATAGAATATATTTACAATAAAACAAACAATTCCGCGCTGAATTTACAAGTGTGAGGCAGCTGACACCAATAGGTAGTATACTGAACCTAAATCAATGTGCATAAAAAATAAAAGTGTAGCGCCAAACATATAAAATAGTGTAGCTAATAAAACATATAATCCCAGGACCAGGGGCGGACTGACAAGATCCTGAGATCCTCCCCTGAATGCCAGCACAGAGGAACCCCCAGGAGGTCCCTGGCCTGGCCTAACCAGCACCATCAATAGTCCATTCTATACCTTCCTCAGGCCTTATGGCAATGGACCCCAATAGCAGTTTGAGGTTAAGAGAAGGAAGAGTCCACGCAAGGACAGCATTTTAACTTTTTACTCTTGACTAGTGTAGAAGAGATGTGTTGTCAAATGCTAACACCCCCAAACAGGGGCGGACTGACAACTCATGGGGCCCCTGGGCAATAGGGGATCATGGGGCCCCTGTGTCCTTGCCCAAACTCAAAAAAGCCTATGAAAAAGGTACCAGGGGCATCTCATGAGGCCCCCTACTGACCCCGGGCCCTCGGGCAGTGCCCGAGTTTCCAAATGGTCAGTCCCGGGTGGCCCAGGACATATGACAAAAAACAAAATTCAAAAAACAAATAAAATAAACGTCCATAGAATCAAGAGTTCAGTGAAAAAACTTAATGATGTCAATCCACCACCATAAAAGTGCTCTTGCTTGCAGTAAACTAATTCACAAATGCCGTCACTGTCTCCCTATGAATTTGAAACTCACCAAAACTGATGGCTGCCACTATAACAGCATGAACGTCCCTGTGTCTAAACAGAAATTCCAAAGGTGCATGTGGCTAGCAAATGATTGTGTCCACAGGTATCACTCTGTCTGGACAGACTGTGATGAAATAAAGCGCACAAGGAGCAAAAATGCCTCCAACAGTGTAGTATTTATTAGAAATCCATAAAATTATTATTATTATACAGCATTTATATAGTGCCAACGGTTTGCTCAGCGCTGTACATTATATTGGGAGACAATACACGAGACAGTACAGTAACAATACAATACAATACACGAGGGGTTTGAGGTACCTGCTCCTTGGAGCTTACAATCTAGGAGGGAGGGGATGGTGGCACAGGAGGAAATAGCTGTGGGAGATGGAGTGGTGGGAAGAGTGGAAGAGATCGGCAGTTAGGTGAGGGCGGGGTAGGCTTCTCTGAAGAGATGGGTTTTCAGGGTGTGCCTAAAGGTGAGGAGAGAAGGTGAGAGTCTGATGGATTGGGGTAGTGAGTTCCAGAGGATGGGGGAAGCCCTGGAGAAGTCCTGGAGATGGGCATGGGAGGAGGAGACCAGGGAGCTAGAGAGTAGGAGGTCTTGTGAGGAGCGAAGAGTGTGTTTTGAGTGGTAGATGGATATCAGGTTGGTGATGTAGTTTGGGACAGTGTTATGAACAGCTTTGTATGTCAATGTTAATATAATGTTAATAAAATGACAAGTGCAACAAAGAAATGTCAGCTTACATAGATGGCAGCTGCCGTCCATCCAACACGTTTTGTCCCCTTGATAATGTCCTATTGTACGAAACGCGTTGGAGAGGAGTGTACAGTGCTGATGTCACGCTGCTGGGCAATTCTAGGTCTGCAGCAGCCAGCTATGTAAGCTGACATTTCTTTGTTGCACTTGATTTGATGGATTTTTAATAAATGCCAGCCACGTGCACCTTTGGAATTTCTGTTTAGACACATGGGCGTTCATGCTGTTGTAGTGGCAGCCATCAGTTTTGGTGAGTTTTGAATCTGATGGGGAGACAATAACGGCATTTGTGAATTACTTTACTGCAAGCAAGAGCACTTTTATGGTGGTGGACTGACGCCATTAAGGTTTTTATATGATTGGAGCTACACTTTTATTTTGTTATGCATTATAATATATTTGGTTTTGTATGACATTTGTTGGGTGCAGTGTAGCACTGTGTATGTGGTCGTGAAAATAAACTAATACACTTCAGCTTTAAAATGGTTAAAATTGTGTACTTTACTGGAAACTCCACTTTTTATGGATGGAAAGTACCAGGGGCAGACTGACCATTCGAGCAGTTGGGCACTGCCCGAGGGCCCTGGGTCAGTAGGGGGCCCCATGAGGTGCCCCTGGTACCTTTCATTGGCTTTTTCATAGGCTTTTTTGGGTGTGGGCAAGGACACAGGGGCCCCATGATCCCTTATTGCCCAGGGGCCCCATGAGTTGTCAGTACGTCCCTGGAACGTACCTTTTGATCAGATAAATATTAGAACACATGGTCTAGGTTGCCAGAACCAGCTGCTTAGAGACTGTTTGCTTTAATAATAATATCTTGCATCCATAAAAAGTGCAATTTCCAGTCTAGTAAACTATTTTAGCCATTTTAAACCCAGATGAAGGGGGTGTAGTTTTGACCCCCTAAATTCCTTGACTTTGTGACCATTCCTTTGATTTGATTTTGGAATAAAGTTGTATCTGGAGGTGCACATTTTTGGTGTGGTGCTTCCTTCAGTTACAAGCTAAGGGGTCAGTGGAGATCCCTTGGCACGGAGAGGCAGTCTGCTGCCAATCCAGATACCCCAAACACTATCATCCAAAGTTTTCATATCAAAAGGTCAGTCCTGAGCAGGGGCGGACTGACAACTCATGGGGCCTCCGGCAATAGGGGATCATGGGGCCCTTGTGTCCTTGCCCAAACTCAAAAAAGCCTATGAAAAAGGTACCAGTGGCATCTCATGGGGCCCCCTACTGACCCCGGGCCCTCGGGCAGTGCCCGAGTTTCCAAATGGTCAGTCCGCCCCTGGTCCTAAGGCCCCATATTTTCGACTCTGCTTTTTTCATCTCCTCCCTTGGCCAACTCATACACTCTCACGGCTTCAACTACCAACTCTATGCCAACGACACACAAATCTATCTCTCAACCCCCCACCTCATCCCCTCGGTCTCCGCCCGAATCACACACCTACTGATCGACATATCAGACTGGATGTCACTCCACTTCCCTAAACTGAACCTCTCCAAAACCAAGTTTCTTGTCTTCCCCCCAGCCCGGACACCACCCCCCATTGACTTCTCTATCACGTCCAACAACGCCACCATCAAACCTGCCCCGCAGGCCAGAGTACTTGGTGTCATTCTGGACTCCAACCTATCTTTCCAACCCCAAGTCCAATCTTTAACAAACTCGTGCAGACTCCACCTCCGCAACGTCGCCAAAACCCGCACGTTCCTAACCCCAGAAAACACTAAACAGCTCATCCACTCCCTCATCATATCACGACTCGACTACTGCAACTCCCTCCTTACTGGCCTGCCTCGCCGCTGGCTATCCCCGCTTCAGTCGATCCTGAATACGGCTGCCAGACTCATTCACCTTTCCATCCGCTCCGTTTCCGCCACCCCCCTCTGCCAATCCCTCCACTGGCTTCCGATTGCGCAACGTATCAAATTCAAAATCATAACACTGACGTACAAAGCCGTCCACCACACTGCCCCGAACTACATCACCGACCTTATATCCAAGTACCACCCAACACACACACTCCGCTCCTCACAAGACCTCCTTCTCTCTAGTTCCCTGGTCTCTTCCTCCCATGCCCGCCTCCAGGACTTCTCCAGGGTGTCACCCATCCTCTGGAACTCCCTGCCCCAACCCATCAGATTATCACCTACTCTCCTCTCCTTTAGGCGCACCCTGAAAACCCATCTCTTCAGGGAAGCCTACCCCACCCCCTGCTAACCTGCCAACCTCCTCCACTCTTCCTACCACTCCATCCCCCACAGCTATCTCCTCCTGTACCACAATCCCCTCCCTCCTAGATTGTAAGCTCGAAAGAGCAGGGCCCTCGATCCCCTCATGTTTTGCATTGTATTGGTATTGTTCTGTCACATGTTCTGTCCCCCTTTGTAATGTACAGCGCTGAGCAAACTATTGGCGCTTTATAAATACTGTATAATAATAATTAATGGAGGCAGCATATCTGAAACAGAGGAAGGTAGGACACGTGGGCCACCAGGGAGGTGAGTTCGTTCTTCGCACAAGTTCATCTTGATCTTATTAAAGTTTATCAGTTCAATTTTTCTCACTCTATAAAAAAAAAAATCAAGCAATAAAAATATAATCCAAAATGGCACACGTTCGGCTTTAACAAAACTACCGTAAGCTCCCAGAATCCGCTGGGACTTGATACAACGATGTTCTGCAAGGACTTTTATATGAGTTTGTGTCAGGGCAGCAAAATATAATTAGGAAATACAGTGCGTGGTTAGTGTATTAGAATGTAGCCCTAACGTCAGCAGAAAACAGGCAAATAAAAGATTGATCGAAGGAGGAAAATTAGATAAACAGATAGGCAGACAAATAAGAGGCCAGACAGATAAATGTTTGGGAGGAGAAGAGAATTTCGGGGATATTAAAAAGGAGGCTCAGCTAAACCTGATGGATTACTGAAACAATGAAGTTTGCCAAACTAGATCAAGCCAACAGCGCTAAAACGGGTCATTTATCACCAGGCCTAGAAGATCAAATGTACTTGTGTCTCTGATGTCCGCTGTCAGTGTCAGACCTACTGTCCTCCTAAGGCTGTCACGGCACGTTGTTTTGCTGCTTCTGAAAACTATTTTGGTTTTTCATGGCCAATTCTTTACAGCAGAGAACTTTTCAGAACCAAAAACAATTGAACGCTTGTTAAAAATCTGCATTTGGCAGTGAAAAAGGTATCTGCAATAATGATCCTACTTTCTAGCAGTAGTAGGGTGTTGTACTGTGTTAGCCATTGATTAATGGAGTTTCAGTGATACCTTTTATTGGCTAACATAAGTTATTAAAGAAGTAAGCTTTAGGGAAAACGTATGTAGCACCAGGGATGGACTGACAACTCATGGGGCCCCCGGGCAATAGGGGATCATGGGGCCCCTGTGTCCTTGCCCAAACTCAAAAAAGCCTATGAAAAAGGTACCAGGGGCATCTCATGGGGCCCCCTACTGACCCTGGGCCCTCGGGCAGTGCCCGAGTTTTCAAATGGTCAGTCCACACCTGTGTAGCATCCTCCTAGTATAGAGTGGGCTGCTAGGAAAATTTAGTTAGCTCCTCTACAATCAGAGCATGAATTGATGAGTTAAGGCTGCTCAGTGTTTCACCTGTTGCTGCTCTGCTACGTCTGTCTTCTAGGGCAGTGGTTCTCAACCTTCCTAATGCCGTGACCCTTTAATACAGTTCCTCATGTTGTGGTGACCCCCAACCCTATAATTATTTACACAGTAATTATAATTCATGAAGTGTCGTTTTACCTCCAATACTGCTGCTTTCAACACAGTAGCTGCTTTCTACACAGTAGCTGCTTTCTACACAGTAGCTGCTTTCAACACAGTAGCTGCTTTCAACACAGTAGCTGCTTTCAACACAGTAGCTGCTTTCTACACAGTAGCTGCTTTCAACACAGCAGCTGCTTTCTACACAGTATAATCTATGTGTTTTCTGATGGTCTTAGGTGACCCCTGTGAAAGGGTCGTTCGACCCCCAAAGGGGTCGCGACCCACAGGTTGAGAACCACTGTGCTAGAGGATTCGAGAACCATAGTGGGAGGAAGAGCAGAGCAGCATGAATATTTATGGAACGCTAGCCAATCCCTGAGGAGGTGTGCCCAGTATGTGCTAGAGAGCCCATAAATAGTTTGAGGCCTGAGCAGCAGGGTACAAAGTTCCTGGGTCAATCATGCAGGAGGAGGCCCCTGTGCATGCACTGAAGTCCCAGCTATGCTTAGCTGGGGAGCCTATTTGAAAGCTCAAGTTCTGGGAACAAGTTGGGTGTAGAGAAGCTCACTGGAGAGAGCCAGGAGGAGGTTGGTGGGAGAGTCCAGCTGTCCTATGGTGGTGTGAGCCTACATCTCCCTCATCAGGAAGATCCTGGTGGATATCAGCAGGACCTAACCAATGATACTGTGGCTATGTAAGCACAAGACCCCATGCTGAAGAGCAGTGACTGTGTGTAACTTTTAAACTCTGGAAGGAGTACAGGTCACCATCAGGTGAGAGATCCTGTGGGACATCTCCTTGTTCGTGCAGAGGAGTCCCCAAGCTGTTCAGTTCTGCAGCTGTTTGTGGTATCCCATGCTCTCTCTCCCTATACAAGTTCAACATTCTGAATAAAAGCCCCAGAAGAAACCACTTGACTGTGAGCTTTGGAGCTAGTGGAAGAATGTAGCAAATGCTGTGCGTCCAACTGTGTGTGCCCTAAGGGGGAAATAGGACTAAAATCACCAATGGCTACTTAGGGGATACAATGATATCCCTTTGTTCAGTTTTATACTATTTAAAGTGAATAAAGTTTAAAGAAGGGTTCTAAGTTATTCGAAAAGCTTGTATTTTCAATAACTTTCATTAGCCAATAAAGGATATGCTAAGTTGCCCCCTGACAGTTGATACAGCCTCACTTAAGGCATGGAGTTTAAGCACCGTCCGGTTTGCACCAGAGCTCCTGATAGTGGTGATGCATTTTGTTGAGTGCTGGTACCAGGTAATGGCCCTCAGGATCACCTCACTAAGAAGTGAGTGAGGACAGGAAGGATATAATGTGAGACCATACCTGGTATGGGGAGCACAACTTAACTAAATTGTAGGCAAAAGTGTAGTCAGATCCACGCAGTGGTCATGTTCAGACTGTAGATAAAAGAGTACCCAGATCTAGGCAGGGGTCATGAGCAGGCAGCAGATAAAAGAGTAGTCAGATCTAGGGAGGGGTCATGAGCAGGCAGCAGATAAAAGAGTGGTCAGACCCAGGTAAGGGTTGAGGGCAAGGGGGAAGGGAGCAGGCTGCAGAGTAGTCAGATCCAGGCAGGGGTCATGGCAGCCAATAAATAAAAGAGTAATCAGATCCAGGCAAGGGTTTTGGGCAGGGGGAAGGTAACAGAGTAGTCAGATTTAGGCAGGGGTCATAGGCAGACAGCATATAAAAAAGTAATCAGAACCAGACAAGGGTAGTGGGCAGGCAAAAGAGTGGCCATATCTAGGCAAGGGTTGTGGGAAGGGGGCAGGCAAAAGAGTAGTCAGATCCTGGCAGGGGCAATGGGTAAGCAGCAGGAAAAAAGAGTAGTCAGATCCGGGGGGAGGTAATGAACAAGCAGCAGGCAAGAGAGTGGTCACATTTAAAAGGAAGTTGTGGGCAGGCACCAGGCAAGAGAATGGTCAGGTCACTCAAGAGAGTAAATTCGGTGAATTTCGACCCATTTATGGCCAGCTTAAATTTTAGCCTAACCTTTAACTCTTACCTTTTGCTCACAGGCTCTAACCCTCAACTGTTTTTTTTCCCACAATGCCGCATGTGTTATCATTGTGCTGGAGCTGTGACAACCATTGCTCTACCCTGATAGGGGCAACTGGTACTAGATGGTTCTTCTCCAAAAGTGTAGAGTCTGCCTGTCTACCCGAGCAGCAGTCAACTTGTCCCAACCACAATTAACATGTAGAGGTTGTATTTTTAATATGTATTGCTTGAAGTAGCTTTGACAGGAGAGGGGTTAGAGCATGAGATTCTCCATACTGTATAGTATTCAGCAATGAGAGGACAATCTACTCCCTGAGTAACTTTGGGTGCAGGACAATCTTTTGCCTCACAGCTGAGGACTGTGAGGCCAGTCTTTGGCATCTGGTTATCTTGCACCTCTGCACAACTGCTGGTACCCAGTGCAATCTTCGGAACACTATACAGTCACAGGCAGGGGCGGACTGACAACTCATGGGGCCCCCGGGCAATAGGGGATCATGGGGCCCCCGTGTCCTTGCCCACACCCAAAAAAGCCTATGAAAAAAACAATGAAAGGTACCAGGGGCATCTCATGGGGCCCCCTACTGACCCTGGGCCCTCGGGCAGTGCCCGAGTGCTCAAATGGTCAGCCCACCCCTGGTCATAGGAATCAGTTTAGGGTCTTTATTCACACGTACCAAGGACAGCTGCCACATTCCACCTTCCTCCAGACACAGTCCTGTGAGTGAGATGGCACCTCTCTAGACCTTTGGTGAGGTTCTACAATCGGCTCCAGGCAAAGTCCATTCAGGCCCTCAGTCCTGACACTGCCGAGGCCTCTAGAGCAGCTATTATCCATGTGCTGCCTGTGGGCAGCAGTCCCTCTGGCCCCGGAACCCTCCTGGGGAAAAAAAACTCTACTCTACAGTGCTTAAGACTGTTTATCACCTTTCCAGCCCCCTTCTGACCACTTATTCCCAGGGATTGGCTGGAGCATGCTAAATATTCAGGCTGGTTATTTAAATCTCCTGCCCTAAGCTCTGGAAGCTTCTTCTAGAGGCAGGAAGAAGAAGCCAAACTCCCAGCCTGTGAAACCATGAACAGACCAGTCCTAAATGTACTTGGCATCCTATGCTAGAAGGGTGCTATATCAGCTATACCTTTATTGGCTGTACTTTCTTCATGACCCCTGCTAATAAATGATTGAGTCAGAACAGGGGTGGACTGACAACTCATGGGGCCCCCGGGCAATAGGGGATCATGGGGCCCCTGTGTCCTTGCCAAAACTCAAAAAAGCCTATGAAAAAGGTACCAGGGGCATCTCATGGGGCCCCCTACTGACCCCGGGCCCTCGGGCAGTGCTTGAGTTTCCAAATGGTCAGTCCGCCCCTGAGTCAGAATGGATTGGCACAGAGGCATGGAGAGAAGCTCATCCAGCTAGTTTGGTGAAACATCTTAATGAGGTAGAGTAAGTAAAGGTATTTCTTTTGAAATCTCCCTGTTTCTCCGAGACTGAGGATTAAGTTTGATAGACTTGAGGCAATGATAACTGATATACTGTTTAAGATCCTAAATCTTCTCCCTAAGCTCCAGTTTGACTCCTAACCTTCATTCTAATCCTTTATTTTAACCCCAATTTGATCTCTCAACTCTATACTATTATTTCTCAAATGTATACCTAACTTTCAGCCCTAATTAACACTTCTAGCCTGCTGTGTGACCCTTAAACTACAGCTAACGATCAATGCAACTCCTAATTCCCAACTCAATATTCCCCTTACCCTTAACCTACTCTTAAAGGATACCTAAACCCAGGGGCGGACTGACCATTTGGAAACTCGGGCACTGCCCGAGGGCCCGGGGTCAGTAGGGGGCCCCATGAGATGCCCCTGGTACCTTTTTCATAGACTTTTTTTGCGTTCGGGCAAGGACACAGGGGCCCCATGATCCCCTATTGCCCGGGGGCCCCATGAGTTGTCAGTTCGCCCCTGCCTAAACCCAAAAATAAAAGCAATAACATATTGCAACCCACCAGTCCTTAAATGTGCTGGCTGCATTAGTTTTCTTTTTTTATGCAAAGAACATTTTCAGCAAGTACAGAAAATATCTGTTGATCTTGCCACAAATGATGTATCCTTGTCACTTCCTGTGAGGTAAAAAGACAGCAAAAAGAATGTTATCTTATTTTTGTAAACTACTAATCCCATCAACTACCATATAATGGAGATGAACAAAGCACCCTCCACAGACAGCCTAACTCTCCAATAAGACACAGTTATTTAATACAACATAGTTTAACTTCTTGAAATGCAGTACATGGGATGTTCTCAGGTTATTTGAAGTGTAAAGAGACAATAACTTTCTAAGTCTTGTTCCCATTATGAAGGCTGGTAACTTACTGGGGGAACATGAAGAAGAAGGGAGGGGGTCTAAGTACTAAACCCACTAGTCCCAACATACAGGTAAACTGGATTGCACCTCTTATGAAATACAGTAATAACAAGTTGTAATTACACTGAAATGCCAATAGATGTCAGCACAAAAGATATATTTACATTACATGATTAACTCCAATGTGATATATATATATATATTCACACTCACCGGCACCTTTATTAATATCCCCCTCACCATTACACCACCACCACCAGCCTGAACCGTTGATACAAGCCAGGATGGATCCACCACACCATTACACCAGCACCAGCCTGAACCGTTGATACAAGGCAGGATGGATTCACCACACCATGACACTGCCACCACCAGCCTGAACCATTGATACAAGGCAGGATGGATCCACCACACCATGACACTGCCACCACCAGCCTGAACCATTGATACAAGGCAGGATGGATCCACCACACCATGACACTGCCACCATCAGCCTGAACCATTGATACAAGCCAGGATGGATCCACCACACCATGACACCAGCATCAGCCTGAACCGTTGATACAAGGCAGGATGGATTCACCACACCATGACACCAGCACCAGCCTGAACCGTTGATACAAGGCAGGATGGATCCACCACACCATGACACCAGCACCAGCCTGAACCGTTGATACAAGGCAGGATGGATCCACCACACCATGACACCACCACCACCAGCCTGAACCATTGATACAAGGCAGGATGGATCCAGCACACCATGACACCGCCAGCACCAGCCTGAACCGTTGATACAAGGAAGGATGGATCCACCACACCATGACACTGCCACCACCAGCCTGAACTATTGATACAAGGCAGGATGGATCCATGCTTTCATGTTGTTTACTCCAAATTCTGACCCTACCATCTGAATGTCACAGTAATCAGTCTGCCCATTCTCCTCCGACATCAACAAGGCATTTTCATCCACACAACTGCCGCACATTAGATAATTTCCCTTTTTTGGACCATTCTCTGTAAACCCTAGATATGGTTGTTCGTGAAAATCACAGTGGATCAGCAGTTTTTGAAATACTCAGACCAGCCCGTCTGGCACCAACAACCATGCCACGTTCAAAGTCACTTAAATCCCCTTTCATCCCCATTCTGATGCTCGGTTTGAACTTCAGCAAGTCGTCTGCACCACGTCTAGATGCTTGAATGCATTGAGTTGCTGTCATGTGATTGGCTGATTAGCAATTTGTGTTACCAAGCAATTGAAAAGGTGTACCTAATAAAGTGGCTGATATGTGTATATACAGTTGTGTTCAAAATAATAGCAGTCAGACATCACTAACCTGCAGGGGCGGACTGACCATTTGGAAACTCGGGCACTGCCCGAGGGCCCAGGGTAGGTAGGGGGCCCCATGAGATGCCCCTGGTACCTTTTTCATAGGCTTTTTTGAGTTTGGGCAAGGACACAGGGGCCCCATGATCCCCTATTGCCCGGGGGCCCCATGAGTTGTCAGTCCGCCCCTGCTAACCAGATCAATCACTGTTTTTGGTAGAAATGATATTTCTACATGGCAAATAATTTACTAGCAGGTGTAGTAGAGTAATAGAAATCCTAACACAACTGTATATACAGTATATATATATAAAGAGAGATATATATAGATAGATATATACAGTATATACACTATATATATATATATATATATACAGTATATATTGCATTTCTCAGACCTGGCACATGGATGAACCATGATGCCCTAAGTCTGTTTTTTCCATGGATTGTCTTTTGGGTGTTATACTTCAGCATCCATATTTGGTTATTCATTTAACTGATAACTGAGGACATAATCTGGTGCCAATCCAGGAGGCCTACCATGTCCATGATTAAATTTTTTAGACAAAGTTTTGTTTGTATCAGGGAAGCATGCAAGCCACACGTGTCAAACACAAGGTCCACGTACTGAATCTGGCCCACTTCATGTGGCACTTGCACCTCTTCGGCAGCTGCAGAGAGGAGGACAGAACTCCCCCTACAGATCCTGAACCTCTGTGCAGACTCAGCATTCCCTCGTCTCCACTTCCCTCCCCAGTCTTAGCATTCAGCAGACTCTTGAAGTTGACTCCAGCCCTCCTCTGGTCCTCCTCCAGACCCTGCACTTTCTGCTTCTCAGCTCTGCCCCCAGCTTCTTCCCGGCAGCAGCACAAGGTATTGGGGGGGGGGGGGGGGCTGTGTTGTAAGGAAAGGGTGAGGGACTCTTGACTTCCACTGGTGGTGGTGGGGGAGCTCTTGACATCTGATGTAAGGGGGGTGGGGCAGGGGCGGACTGACAACTCATGGGGCCCCCGGGTAGTAGGGGATCATGGGGCTCCTGTGTGCGGCCGTAATCTGCCTGCGTTGTATAGAGGAGCACAGAGACCCCCCCGTAATGGCATCACTAGGTCTAACGTAATGAATGTCGTAAAAATGGAAAGTCAATTTTCCCTACACAAGGAAAGAGACAGGTTCACTTTAAACTACTTCAAGCCAGGGCCAGACTGACAACTCATGGGGCCCCCGGGCAATAGGGGATCATGGGGCCCCTGTGTCCTTGCCCAAACTCAAAAAAACCTATGAAAAAGGTACCGGGGCATCTTATGGGGCCCCCTACTGACCCCGGGTCCTTGGGCAGTGCCCGAGTTTCCAAATGGTCAGTCCGCCCCTGGGGTGGGGTACTCTGGACATCTAGTCTTACAGCTATAACCGGCCCTTTGAGAGCAACCATAATGCTGATGCGACTCGCAATGAAATTGAGTTTAACACTCCTGATGTAAACTGTTTTTTATAACAACATATTTTTATTCGGATGAAGATTTCACTCACGGGATATGAGGACACATTCTGATGGCTCCCAGTCCACAAAGCCTATTGTGTCCATTATTTCATTTTTTTGGACATTTATTTGCAGAATCTGGGAATCATGGAAGCTGTCTTCATAAAACAACACTTCTTTATTCTGGTGGAAGATTTCACTCACTGGATATCTAGGGACAAAATCTGGTAACTCCCAATCCAAGAGGCCTAATGTGTCCATTAATTCAATTTCAGGAAATATAGCTGTCGGTATCTGGGAATCCTGTAAGCTGTCTTCATATAACAACACATCTTTAATCAGGAGGAAGATTTCACTCACAAGATATCTGAGGACACATTCTGACAGCTCCCAATCCAGGAGCCCTACCGCGTCCATTATTTCTTTTTTTGGGACATCCATTTGTCAGTATCTGGGAAGCGTGCAAGCTGAATCCATAAATCAAACCACAGGTCTTTGCTTAGAAGGAAGATTTATTACGGATCACAGTGGATTACAACTTATCTTATCTCATGTGACAAAATATGTTCATAGCTGGCATGTGAAAATATTTGCATCTGATTAAAGCCAACGCTTTACCATCACGGTGGTTTACAATATATGATATATGGGTTCATGAAATATTATATCCCTGGGTTTTACTGACGGTGGAACTTTGTAATGTTTGAAGAGCTACGATGGAGACGCTAAAGTAGATGGTCAATTTAGATAGTAACACTATATTAATATTTATGGCATAGAACCCAGTAGTGCTTTTATGGAATATGTTTATGTTTGTATGCTTTGCTATTTGTGTTGTAAACGTTTAGTATATAAGTGTGGTTTTCAAACTGAGGGCCAGATGCGGCCCTTTGCTAGCTTTTATCCGGCCCTTGGGACACTATTCCTCCCAATGACACCAACAGTAGGGCATGATTCCTGCCAATGACATTAATGATGGGACATTATTCCTCCCACTGACACCAATGATGG